>NW_006408599.1:10979448-10994759 GCF_000296735.1 Chrysochloris asiatica | reverse complement strand
CCAGCATGACATCCTTCTCCAACGATTGTTTCCTCCGGACAATATGTCCAAAGTATGAGAGACGAAGCTTAGCCATCCTGGCCTCCAAGGAGCACTCTAGTGTAGTGGTTATGAATCGGGCTGCGAACCGCAAGGTCAGTTCGAAACTATCAGCTGCTCTGCGGGAGAAAGATGAGGCTTTCTGCTCCCGTAAAGATTTACAGCCTCGGAAACCCTTTACAGGGTCACTATGGGTCAGAACTGATAGTGTAGTGGTTATGAATTGGGCTGTGAACCGCAAGGTCAGCAGTTCGAAACTACCAGCTGTTCTGCGGGAGAAAGATGAGGCAACAACAACAACTATATATATGTGTGTGTGTGTGTGTTTATATATATTGTTGTTGTTGTTAAGTGCAGTTGAGTCTGTTCCAATTCATTGCGACCCTGTATTGGGTATCTGAGGAATGACTGGTGTGTTTGAACTGAGACCTTGCAGCTCAAACTATCCATGCAATACAGTACTTGTCCTACAGCCCCACACCAGGGCTCATATATATATGGTGGTGGTAGTTATGTGCCGTGTAGTCAATTCCGACACATAGCGACCCTGTACAGGGTTTCCAAGGCTGTAAATCTTTACAGGAGCAGAAAGCCTCATCTTTCTCTCAAGGAACAACTGGTAGTTTTGAACTGCTGACCGTGCGGTTCGCAGCCCGATTCGTAACCATTACGCTACCAGAGCTCATAGCTATCTATATATATATACATATCTATCTATAGATATATCTCTCTATCTCTATCTATCTATCTATCTATCTATCTATCTATCTATCTATCTTTCTATCTATGAGACCAACCACTCAACCTTTACCCTAAAATAGAGATGAGAAAGTCAGGAGGGACAGGAAAGCAAGAAAAATGGAAATGGAACAATCAGAACAGACATAATGAGAATGCTAACATAATTGTGGGAAATATAATTAATATCACTAAATAATGTGTAGAAATTGTTAAGAGGAAACTGAATTTTCTGTGTAAACTTTCACTAATAGTATAATATTAAAAATGATTGCCTATGTGAATCCCTCCTTGTATCAGGCCCTTTTGCAATGAGACTTTATAATTCTTCTCATCAAGAGGTGGTGTCCATTTCTCTACCTCTTGAATTGGGACTGTGTCTTTGACCAATCAAATGCAATGCTGGAAAAAGTAGGATGCATGGAAATGATTTAGATACAAGTTTGCCCTCAAGATTTTGTGATTTCAACCCAGTAAATAATCAAGAATATACAGGAGACGCAGCATTTGTGATATTAAGATAATAATAAATAAATAGAGTATGTGTCTTTGGGAGGGGCAGTAAGGAGGTGAATAAGGAGGGGAAGGGCCTTAATATACTTCTCAGGGGTGGCCAGGTCTTGAAGGACAAACAGGGTATGCAGATAAAACATGTCAAGGGCACATGGGAATCATCAGCTTCAGCTTCTCCCAGAAAGTAATTGATTAATCGCCAAACTCTGACCCTCCTCTGTGTGGATAGATTACAGGAAAGTCTATCAAGTGCTGAACACCTGTTAGTGCAGTGAGATCAACAGGTGTGTTTTTCCAAAAACTATGCAAACCTAGCAGATTGTGAAGAAACACGAGGGCTATTGAAAGTATGTGATATTTTCTAGAACATAAAACATATCTCAGATAATGGGCAAGAATTAAAGAGATACTCATACGGTGCTATGGGATAAAGCACTGGACCACAAGGTCGATTTGAAACACAAGGTTGGTGGTTCAAACTCACCAGCCGTTCCTTGGAAACCCTGTACAGGGTTGCTATGAGTTGGAACCAACTGGAAGGCACTTAACACCAACAACAATTTTAAATAAAAGATATTGGAGACAGATCAGTTTTGGCAGTGGATCCAATCAGAGAGTGGGAGGCAGAGTCTTGAGAAGTTTGGGAAAGGAGTTTGGAAGCTTCATCCTTCACCCTCCCTCCCGCTGTGCCAGGATGTCTCCTTTGACATCTGAAATACCCTGTTGTGCTATTCAGCTTCTCTGAACTAACACTGGGATTCTAATCAGCAGAGTGGCTGGTAAGCCCCTTTTTGTTTTCTTTGCCCTCACTCTTCTCTTCACCCTTCTCTTTCTTACCCTTCTTTTTTTCTTATCCCTTTAGGGTTTTTTTTTTTCCAAATGGGAAAGAAGCATTTCTTTATGAAGCACAAAGAGTCTAGTTAGTGGTTTAATCATTTTGGAGATGAATAATGGCAAGGCAGGTTTGTATTCCTGGTGCAAACTTCTGTGCGCACAAGAAAATGTATGAAGGGACTTCAAAAAGTTTGTGGAAAAAAAGAATGAGAAGAATGAAAATTTTCAACCAATTTTTTGAAGTCCCCCTCATATATTCACTACAAAATTGTTCAGCATACGAAAAAAAAAGAAATGAAAAAATTAAAAGTCCAATAGCATATATATATGTCTCTGTGTGTAATATATATATATATATATTATGTTGTTGTTGTTAAGTGCCGTCGAGTCGGTTCCGACCCATAGCGACCCTGTACAGGGTTTCCGAGGGTGTAAATCTTTACAGGAGTAGAAAGCCTCATATATATATATATATGTTGTTATTGTTCTTATGTGCCGTTACAGGAGCAGAAAGCCTCATCTTTCTCCTGCGGAACAGCTGGTAGTTTTGAACTGCTGACCGTGAAGTTCGCAGCCCAATTCTAAACCACTACACTACATATATATATATATGTCTGTGTGTCTGTGTCTGTGTCTGTGTCTGTGTGTATATCCTATGGCGTAACACCATAGGATATAAACACTAGACCTCAAGGTCAGTTTGACAAGGTCGGCAGTTCAAGCTCACCAGCCACTCTTCACAAACCCTATACAGGGTTGCTATGAGTTGGAACTGACTCGAAGGCATTTAACAACAACAAACATACACATATATATGGTGATATATTCATACTCTAGAATAATATGCCATATTAAAGCAAAACAAAACTGACTGCTTCCTATGTACCAACTTACTTAGATATTCGAAACGCATAGGTATGTGGAATGGCAAATTAAAAATGAGTGCACATAACAGTACTTATGTGAAAGGGATAAACAATCATGTTCTATTCATAAATGTATCTGCAGGTAAATGTTGAGAAATTGGCCCATGAATTTACAAAGCAAGTGGATAGCACTGGTTCTTGGTAGGACAGTGACTCTCAGTAGGGGGTGATTTGTCCCTAGGGGAATTTGGCAATGTCATGAGACATTTTTGGTTGTCACATGGGGGGAATATGCCACTGTTACCTAGTGGATAGGAGCCAAGGATGCTGCTAACATCCTGCAGTGCACTTGACATCTACCCAGCAAAGAATTGTTGTTGTTGTTGTTGTTATGTGCCGTGGAGTCAGTTCCGACTCATAGCAACCCTGCACAGGGTTTCCGAGGCTGTAAATCTTTACAGGAGCAGAAAGCCTCATCTTTCTCCTGCGGTACAGCTGGTAGTTTCAAACTGCTGACCTTGCGGCTCGCAGCCTGATTCGTAACCACTACGCTACCAGAACCCCATTAGCCAGTTCAAAATCAGTGATACTGAGGTAGACTAGTCCTACTTTAGGCAGACAAAGAGTGGTCAGTATAAGAAGATGAATACCAAAAGGAACTTTATTTGTAGGGCTTTAGACGTATTTAAAGAGAACGTAAATTTGCATTACTTATGTAATCACAGTGGTCCTGCTGTCCATAAGGTTTTCAGTGGCTAACCATTCAGAAGTGTTCTGCTTCTCCTTTTTCCTAGTCTGTCTTAGTCTGGAAGCTCAGCTAAAACTTGTTCACCATGGATGTCCCTATTTATATGTAAAATACTTAAAAATATTTTGGATACTGGTGGCATAGCATTGAACATCACAGCAACACAACTCACTACAGTATATGACAAAATGACAGATGAGTGGTGCAATTTACAAACTGATTTCAAATTAGCCTTCAGGAAATTTTCATTGACAATGTAGGATGCTTTGTTACCTGGAGCCTGCCCTGTCTCTGATAGGTCCCTGTCACACATCCTATGTGTTAGGTATATCACAATATTTTAGTTATGTATGAGTCAGAATCAACTCCACAAAACCAGCAACAATGACAAAGGCATTTGTGTGCTACGTGATCACTGTTTTTTCACATGATGATTTACACTTCTGACACCAGTATTTAACCATCTGCATTTCTAGTTGGATGTTCAATAAGTTGCTGTTGTTGTAAGGTGCCATCAAGTTGGTTCTGACCCATAACGACTCTATGTACAACAGAACAAAACATTGCCTGGTTCTGCGCCTGCGTCCAATAAATGGGTCAAAGTTCACCTGCATAGCTCAGACCTCCTGATTTTTACTCCCCAAACTTGCTTTCTGGTATTTCTCTTATCAGGACATAACAACCCTCTCTTCCTGGTTTCTCATCTACCTCACTTTCCACTATCTTACTCCGTCATTTAGACCTGTCAATTCTCCTTCCATATCCACATTCTCTAACTGTAAGTCAAGTCCTCTTTATAGCTTTCCTAAGTGACAGAAAGGGGACTACAAGGGTAAGAAGGGCTGGTTTCAGTGTCTGGAGTATAAACAGAGTTAAGGAAGCATGAGTGAGGAATGTAACTTGGAAATCTGCTCTTTTTAGGAAAAAGAGGAAAATGTTAAATGAGAAGAATACAAAGCTCTGCTCATGAAGACAGCCAGCTGATTTTCAGGGTGCCTGTCCAGGCTGGGTTTGTATGTGGTAATCAGACATTGAGAGTGGCTTTAGTCGGAGGGCACAGTGGCCCTTTGTCAGGGTGGCCACATGGCCCAGTTTTTGCCATGGCAACAGAGGAGGGATGGGAGGTTTTTGGGGAGGAGTGGAGCAGGAATGGATCCCTTCAGTGAGTTATTGGGAAGCCAGTCCAAAGTGGTGCTTAGGGGTGCAGTCTTAACTGCTTGTGGTATTGAGGAAGGCTGATCTAGTTTAGTAAGTCCTGACGTTTGAATCAGAGAGATCAGTATACATTTGAAGTTTCAACCCATACTAATTATTTGAATTTACTAAACATCTGAAAGAGTCAGTTTAAGGGAAAAAAAAAAAAATCTTTAAAATGGATTTAGTAACTCGTCGCTATCAGGGCTTTTATTAAAACCAGTGTTTCTCCCACTTTTGATATTTTGATTTCAAAGATCATACTCAGACCATCTCCTTTTGTTTAGGAACATTTAATAAGAAAAATACAATGTAGCTGAAGGCCTAACTTTAAAATTTGGACCAAACATCAAAAATAGACTCTGATTGTCACCAAGCTATACTTTTACATTTGCCTAAGGAAGTTCTGCTCCTACTCCTTCTGAAGACTATTTCACATATCTTTCTCTATTTTCCAACTCCAATACCTTCATTCCATTTTTAACTTCCACTAATGGATTCCATGGAATTCAATAGCCATGGGTTTTTCTCCTTATTTACTCAATCTCTGAAAAACATTTGAGGCAGTTATTTATGCCTTCCTTCCTGAAACATTTTCATCAACTTGTTTTAGCATAGTGGATTAGGAACTGAGCTGCTCACCTCAAAGTCAGCCGTTTGAATCTACCAGCCGCTCCTTAAGAGAATGATGAAGCTTTCTGCTCCTGTAAAGATTTACAACCTCAGAAACCATATACAGGGTCACTATGAGTGGAACCAACGCCACAAGACATAACCACCACTGCCACCATCACCCTCCTGGTTTTACTTGTTTTGTTTGATCTTTCAGTAGTGGAGTTTCCAAAGATTTGGTCCTTCATCTCCTTATCTTTTTTTCCCTTCCTTTTCCTTTTTCCTCTTTTACTTCCTTAGATAGTTGGGTTTCTTTTAAATTAACTTTTTATTGTGAATCGGGTGACGGTTTATAGAGCAGATTAGTTTTCCATTAAACGATTCACACACATTTTATTTCATGTCATTGTTTACAATCCCCACGATGTAACATCACTTAAATTCATTTTAGTTTACATTGTATATGTAACATCACTTACATGTATCATCACACTCACTCATCTTTATGTGTCTCTGTAGACATCTTGAATTAATTAAGGAGCCTCTTCCTTTTTTTCTTCCTGTGTTTCCTATTTCCAGTCCTCCTTCTTTTCTAACCCTTCTGAATTGTCCTTGAGTAAAGGCAGATCTTTTGATCTCAAATGGTTGATTGTTCTAAGGTGTGCATACCTCCCTAATGTAATTGCTTCCCTTTTCTTGTTGCTAGGTGATATTGAGTTGGTTCTAACTCAAAGTGACCTTATGCACAACAGAAGGAAACATTGCCCTGTCTAGCATCGTTCTTACAATCCTTGGTTTGCTTGAGTCCATAGTTGCTGTCACTGTGTCAGTGCATTTCATTGGGAATCTTTCTCTTTTTTGATGATGCTCCACTTTACCAAGCATAATGTCCTGCTCCATAGACTACTAGCCTCTCTGGATAATATGCCCTACATATGAGAAATGAATTCTCGCCATCCTGACTTTTAAAGAGCATTCTGACTTTACTTCTTCTAACACAGATTTGTTTTCTCTTCTGGCATTCCATGGTACTTTTAATATTCTCCTCCAACACAATGTACTCCTCCAACTCAAATGCATAAATTATTCTATGGTCCTCTTTATTCATTGTCCAAATTTAATATGGACATGAGGCTATTGAAAATACCATATCTTGGTCAGACACATTCAAGTCCTTAAACTGACATCTGTGCTCTTGAACACTTTAAATAAGTCCTGTTCAGCAAATTTGCCCAATGCAATGCACTATTTTGTTTCTTGATTTTATTGATATTGGACCCAAGCAAAATGAAGTCTTTGAAAACTTAAATCTATTTATTCATCTAGTGGTGAGGATTTTTGTTTTCTTTTCCTTGAGGTGTAACTCCCGTTGAAGGCTGTGGTCTTTGATATTCATCATTAACTATTATAAGTCCTCTTAATTTTCAGCAAGCAAGGTTGTATCATCTGCATATGGCAGGTTGCTAATCAGTCTTCCTCCAATCTTGATGCCACATTCTTTTTCATATAATCCAGCTTCTTGGATTTTTTTGCTCAGCATACAGAATGAATGGAGTCCTGGTGTGGTATTGTAGGTTAATGCGCTGGACTGCAAAGTCAATTTGAGCCTCAAGATTGGCAGCTCACCAGCCTCTCCTCAGAAACCCTATACAGGGTTGCTATGGGTCAGAACTGACTCGATGGCACTCAACAACAATATATGGAATGAATAAGTATGGTGAAAGAATACAAGCCTGACACACACCTTTCCAGATTTTAAACCATTCAGTGTTCCCTTGTTCTGTTTGAATTATTGTCTCTTGGTCTTTGTACAGTTTTCTCATGAGCTTAACTAAATGTTCTGGAATATGCATTCTTTGCAATGTTGTCCATAGCTTGTCATGATTCACAAAGTCAAAAGCGTATGTATAGTCAATAAAGCACAGGCAAATATTTTTCTATTATTCTCTGCATTCAACCAAGATCCATCTGACAACACTAATGATATATCACATTCCACATCTTCATCTAAATCTGGCTTAAACCTCTGACACTTTCCTGTGATTGTACTGTTTTACCTGTTTTTAAATTGTCTTTATCAAAATTTTGCTTGCATCTGATGTTAATGATCTTGTCCAATGATTTTTGCATTTCACAGGATCACCTCTTTTTGAAATGGGCACAAAAATATTATAATGAAATGTGCAAAGACATGGAGGTAGAAAACCAAAATGGAAGAACACATAAGCACTTCTCAAGTTGAAAAAATTGAAGGAAAATTTCAAACTTAAATTTGAAATATTGAAGTGTTCTATGGGCAAAATATTAGAGAATACAGAAATCATCAAAAATGATGGAAGGAATGCAGAGTCACTGTACCAAAGGAAATAATTGGTGTTGAACCATTTCCAGAGGTAACATAGACTTAAGAGCCAATGGTACTGAAGGAAGAAGTCCAAGGTATACTAAAGGAATTGGCAAAGAACACAGCTCCAGGTATTGATAGAATACAAACTGATGAGTCACTGGAGGCATTCACTCATCTATGCCAAAAAATGTTGGAGCACAGCTACCTGGCCAATTGAAGAGATCCATATTTGTGCCTATATCAAAGAAAGGTCACCCAATAGAATGCAGAAATCCTTGGACAGTATTATTAACAGATGCAAATAATATTTTGCTAAAGATAATTCAAAAACGGCTACAACAGTACATTGACTGGAAAGTGCCAGAGGTTCAAGCCAGATTTAAATGAGGATGTAGAATATGGAACATCTTTGGTGATGTCAGATGGATATTGGCTGAAAGCAACAGGAAGATGTTTGCCTGTGCTTTATTGACTATACAAAGGTTTTTGACTGTGGACAATGACAAGCTATGGGCAACATTGCAAAGAATGAGTATTCTAGAGCACTTAATTATGCTCATGAGTAACCTGTACATCTACCAAGAGGCAGTTGTTCAAACAGAACAAGAGGACACTGAATGGCTCAAAATCAGGTAAGCTGTGTGTCAGGGTCTTCTTTTTTTCTCCATATTTATTCAGTTTATATTGCTGAGCAAATGAACTGAGAACCTAGATTTTATGAAAAAGAAGATGGCATCAGGATTTGATGAAGACTTATTAACAGCCTGCAATATGCAGATGTGGCAACCTAGTTTGCTGAAAGTGAAGAGGACTTAAAATACTTACTGATGAAGATCAAAGACCACAGCATTTAGTATGGATTGCACCTCAATGCAAAGAAAAGCCCTCACCACTGGACCAATAAATAACATCATGATAAGTGGAGAAAAGATTGAAGTTATCAAAGACTTCATTTTGCTTGGATCTACTATCAACATTCATAGAAGCATCAGTCAGGATATAAAACGGTGCATTGAATTAGGCAAATCTACTGTACAAGACCTGTTTAAATTTTCAAGTGCAATGATGTCAGTTTAAGAACTAAGGTGCACCTTACCTAAGCTATGGTATTGTCAATAGCCTCATATGCATGCAAATGTTGGACACTGAGTAAGAAAGGTTGTAGAAGAAATGATGCACTGAGTTATGGTATTGATGAAAAATATTAAAAGTACCATGTAATGAAAGAAGAGCAAGCAAATCTGTCTTAGAAGAAGTACAGCCAGAGTGCTCACTAGAAGCTAGGATGGTGATATGTTGTCCTTAGTTCTTTGGACATGTTGTCAGGAGGGACCAGTTTCTGGATAAGGACATCATGCTTGGTAAAGTGGAGAAGCAGCAAACAGAGGAAGACTCCTAATGAGATATATTGGCACAGTGGCAGCAGCAATGGTCTTAATTGTATCAATAGTGAGATGGTACATGACCAGGCAGTGTTCCATTTTGTAGTGCATGGTTTTGCTTTGAGTTGAAACTGACTCAGTGGCACTTAACAACAACAACAATCCAGGGACTTCTTATATAATCTCTTTAAGAACCGCTGGCAGTGGTAGCCGGGCACTATCCAATTATTCTGTTCTCAGGGTTGTTGAGCTATGCGTTCATTGGACTAACAGTTTCTATGCGTCTTCGACTTTCTTCACTCTACTTGATTCAGACAGGGAGACACCAACAGCTCCACTTTAGATGATCACTCAAAAGATTTAAAGATCCCCAAAATAGTATGGAGAGCATTATCTTTGTGGGCAATGTTATGCCAATTGACCTTAGTGTCCCTTGAGACACTAGTGTTCCTGAGTGTTTCTGAGACCTTAGTGTTCCTGAGCCCCCAGTCCCAGGAAGTCAGTGCACTCAAGGTGTTTGATTGTTGAGTATGTCTAAGAAGTGTTTTTGAAGTCCTGGTTTGGTGCTGTAGGATAAACACTGGACTGCTAATTGTATGGTCGGCAGTTCAAACTCACCTGCAGCTTCTTGGAAATCCCATACAGAGTTGCTATGAATGGGAACCATCTTGAGACACTGAACAACAATACCATAATAAGAAGTCTTTGTAACTTTGCCGCCTGTATGTTCCACCACATTTATAGATATATTTGCAGCAAGGGTAAATACACAAGTAGTTTTATCCAGTCCTATGGCTTTAAATATTATCTATATGGTGTTGTGCCCCATATTTAATTTTAGCATGAATGTCTATTCCCAGACTTCCACTTGCATTTTGTAAATGGGCCAGCTATATATAAATGTCTATTCTGTATTGAACTTGTATTTTTATAAGTAGGCCAAAGTTAACCTGTATAAAACAAAAGACCTCTTGATTTTTAACACCTCAAAATTTGTTCCTTTCTAACTTACCCCCCATCCATGGTCCTTCCCTTATCAAGACATGGTAGTCCCTTGATTGCTAACATTTCTTAGTTCCCACATGCATTCTATCAATAAAAACTGCTAATTCTATGCTCAAACTAAGTCCTGAACTGATCACATATTTCTACCTCTCATCAACTGAAGTTAAGCCATCCATTGTTACATTTTCCTAACTACAGAAATTGACTCCCAATTTCCTCCTCCTTCTCTTGCCTCCCCATGATCTTCTCACCACAGTTATCAGGGTGATATTCTGAAAACATAGATCAGATCATGACACCCTCTCTGGAACCCTCTAATAGGTTTTCTTCACAAGCAGGATATAACTCCAAAGCCATGATGACATCATATAAACTTCCCAAACAACATCTAACTCTGCCTGACTCTAAACTTACTTCCTGCTGCTCTTCCCTTGTTTTCCCTACTCCAGTCACATAGTAACAGACCTTCTTGCTGTTACTAAAATACAACAAACTCTCCAAACTCAGAGATTTTACATTGTTGCTTTTTGAAACATTCATACTAATTTCCACATGGTGCATTCTCACACTTCATTAGTTTTTGCTCATCTATCAAGGAGCTCTGTTAGTGTAGTGGTTACGAATCCAGCTGCGAACCTCTCAGTCAAAACTACCAGCTGTTTCACTGGAGAAAGATGAGGCTTTCTGCTCTGGTAAAGATTTACAGCCTTGGAAACCCTGTAAAGGGTCGCTATGAGTTGGAACCGACTCCACGGCACACTGCACATCAGAACAACAATCAACTGCTTAGAGAGGATTCCCCTGAACATCTCACAAAAATAAAGCACTTCAATTTACCAGTTATTCGGAATCTGTCTTCTTGGATCTGTTTTATGGTTTTTCATTGATCCCTATCTGTCATTCCTTTTCCTCTTCAGCACAAAGATAGCTCCATTAGGGCAGTCATACTGGCATAGGACTGGGTAATGCTTCCTTTTATTGTGCTGAAAGTCACCTTGAGTTGGAGGTGACTTGATGGCAACTGAAAACAAGAGAGTTTTTGAAGGAAATTGTTCCCTATAGACATTACCTGCTTTCTCCCCTGACTTCTCAGTGAGAAAGGTACAACCTCCTACAGACAGACTCTGCTCATTTGCCCAAAGTTAAGTCCTTTCAGAGACCCAGACTCCCAGGCTTAGGGTGACTGGCTTTCTGCAGGACTAAATCCTGTCATGGAAAATCAAATTTGTAAGCTATGGCCTCTCAGGCTGAGGGAGGAAAGCATATTACTTGTGGTGGGGACAGAGACAGTCATTTAGGCATTATCTCCTGACATAAACAACAATAACAACAAAGCAAACTAAAACAAAACAAAACTAAAAACACTTGAAATTCTTTGTGGCTGAGCCCTAGAGAAACTAACCTCAGAAACAGATGGCTGATGGGAAGAAGGAGACTCATTTCATATGTAAAATGATAGGTCTAGATGAGATAATGATCACTTTCAATGCTCCCAGCTCTGACCACATTGTGGCTTCTTTGAGAAACTCCACTAAGGGGGAAGTGCAAACCCGGAGTCCCAGACTGCCAGGAGATGCTTCTGGGGTTTTAATCATTTCTGCTAGCTGTGTATACTCAGTTTCCATCATCTCACACATACAGAACTTGTACATGTACACATGTTTCCTGTGTGTACAAATGCTCCCTGCACAGCAGAGATACTAATCCTGAGTCAAGCTAGACATCTTTAAACAGGAAACATACAAGAAGACATCATTTTTTGGGAAGACATACAATCCACTTTAAAACAATACACTTAACAGGCCTTTTGTTGTAGTTAAGTGCCATCAAGTCTATTCCTAAGCATAGCCACCTTTATAGAGTTTCCAAGGATCATATTGGTGGGTTTGAACTCCTCCCTTAGGATTTACTGTCCAGTGCTGATTCTACATTGCCACACCAGAAATCTTTAAGATGTGGGAAACTCATTCCCACAAATGTATTAATTGCAGGTATTTCACATGGAGTAAAATATTTAATCTTCCAGACTCTTAATTTCCTCATTTCTTTTAATAATAGGAAAATAATACCTGGTCTGGTGTTGCAGGTTAATGTAATGGACTGCAAGCTCAGTGGTTCAAGCTCACCAGCCACTCCTTGGAAACCCTATACAGGATCGCTATGAGTCAGAACCAACTCAATGGCGCTTAACAACAACAACAATCAGAGTAAAATTAATTTGTCCAGGGAACTCAAAATGTTGCTTTTATCAAACTCTTTTGTGGGTAGCTGCTTTTCATTGTTTATATATATAACCAAATCTCCATTCTTATAGCTGACATTTCTGAGCCAACATTTTCTGAGACAACATTGCTTCTATTATCAGCAGCATCCTCAAAAATTCTTTTACCCCATTGGGCTGGAACTTGGGCTACATATCTGCTGATGGAATGTTCTTTCTTCTCATTACTGGTATCAGAGTGACAGGTTACAGTATGAGGGTCTCAGAGATGGAGTTATTCCTTCTGTGAATGCACATAAAAAAATTAAAAGTTGAGAAATATGATTTTGAAATTTGTGAAATTTAAAAAAATAATCTTTATTTTATACTTGTTTCTCCTTTATCCTATTTGTGAAAATTGTGTGCCCTATAGGAGTTCTGGTGTGAATCTGTGATTTAATGCACTAGACTTCAAGGTCAGTTTAAATCCTAAGGTTGGTGGTTCAAGCTCACTAGCTGCTCTTCAGAAATTCTGTACAGGGTCACTGTGAATTGGAACTGACTTGACGGCACTTAACAACAACAATAGCATAGGAGTCCTGGTTTTGCACTGTAGGATAAGCACTGGACTGATAACCACAAGGTCAGCCATTCAAGGTATGCCTTGACAACCTTCTACAGGGTCACTCTGAGTTGGAACCAACTAAACAGAATTTAACAACATCAACAATGGCAAAATCAGGATAAATCATTTTATAATTTTTGTAAAAGCTATCTTCTTTGGGCTGTAATATTCTACCTCCATCCCCACATCCAGAGCAAGGAGTACAAGGCGATAAAGCAGAAATTCTCAGTCATGAGATAAACAAGTCCTCATCATTCTTACCACAGGCACGTGTGTTCTTGGAACAGAAGCAATTTTTGGTGTGACAAGTCCAGCTTTTATTATGATCTTGGCTTTTCTAACTTGGCTTCTGAAGTTGGTGAAAAGGAGCTTTCTTATTCTTTCCTAAAAAAATGGAGATAACTCTTGTCCCCAAACACCTAAATCCCTAAACTCTGTTGAAATATTAATCTCATCTTCTTCAAGGATTGGAGTAAATTTGTAATTGAGGGAGAGATAAATCTCATTGGGCATAAACCCAAATCCTCGCACCAAACATCTTTCTGAAGTGCTTGGTATATAGTAAACTAGTTTCTATGATTTTAGGAAACTCCGTAAATGTTGGAGTGGAACTAGGCACCATACGGTTCTTAATGGTTGACTTTCAAAAGTAGATCAGCAAGATATTTTTATGAGGTGCCTCTAGATTGACTCATACCCCCAACCTTTCAGTTAGCAGTGAAGTACAATAATGTTAGCACCACCCAGGGGCTCCATGATACATAATATGTCTTCATGAAATGTATTTAAATTAGTATAGAAGGAGTCCTGGTGTGGCACTGTGGGTTTATTTGCTGGACTGCAATGTTAGTTTGAACTGCAAGAGAGGCGGTTCAAGCTTGCCAGCCTCTCCTTGGAAACACTATACAGGGTCACTATGAGTCATAACCAACTCAAAGGCATTTAACAATAGCAACAGCATGCCTCAGTATGGTACAATTGTTGAGAATCAAGGTTTTGGGTTTTAATCTTGTCTCAGTTGCACATAGTGGGTTACTTACTAACCACAAGTTCAGCAGTTCAAGTCTACCAGATGCTTTATGGGAGAAAGGTGAACTTTCTGTTCCTGTAAAGATTTACAGCCTTAGAAACCCTATATAGGGTTCCCATGAGTCAGAATCAACTAGATGGCACACAATCATCTAGTTGGTTGGACAATTTTCACAGATCTCTATAGCTTTGTCTTCTCACCTACATATTGGGGGAAATAATTGTATCTTTTGTCATAAGTTTGTTGTGAAAGTATATGAATTAGGAGAAACAGACTTAGAGCAGAATTTGGCATGTGACATATGTATCCCTGGTGTGGCACTGTGACTTCCTGGTATGATGCTGTAGGATCAGTACTGGGCTGCGAACCATAAGGTCAGCAGTTCAAACTCACCTGCTGCTCCTCAGAAACCCTATATAGGGTTGATATGAAGCAGAACCAACTCGATGGCATTTAACCACAACAACAATGTGTATTATGACTCCGGTTACTGTGCTTTTCTAACTGTAATAAGTGCCCTTTTTTTCTGAGATGTTCCATAACTCTCAACATCTCGAAAAGGTGTGTTGGACTGGTCTTTAACCTCAGTCACTTTGGGTCTCAGGTTTTACTTATGTCCATGAGACAAAGATCCTTTTCCCTGCTATCAATGTAGGACTTTTCTGAGACTCAAATCAGATCACAAATGTGAAAATATTTAGCTAACCCTCAAATGATCTATAAATGTAAATTTATTAGTTGGGACTCTTTCCACTGCAAATGAAAACAACTTAACTCAAACCAATATATGCAAAACCAAACCAGACCAGCATCTGTTGGGTTGTATAGCTGAATGTTAAGGTAGTTTACAGACCCAGAGGAAGAATTTCAGGAACTAGGTCTTTGAGAACTCAAAGTGAAATTCAAGTTCATCCAAACACACTCTGTCCATATTTCTGTCTTTTTTTTTTTTTTTAAATGACTAAATTCTCTACCAGTACACTGAGACCATTTTTAGATAAGGGGAAGATGCAACAGGAGGCAAACTTTATTTTAATTCAGTATTTCAACCCAACTAAAAGGAGAAATCTTCCAAAAACCTCCTTCTATTCTCTTTAAATAAGGATTATGATTGGGCCTGATTAAATCTGATGAAGCTTGGACCAATCACTGTTGCTGTTGTTAGGTGCCATCTAGTC
>NW_006408599.1:10976318-10977853 GCF_000296735.1 Chrysochloris asiatica | reverse complement strand
GAAACCCATAAAGACAGGGTTACTATGAGTTAGAAATTATTTTTCAGCACTTAACAACAATAACAACAACTCTATTCCTTATTCTGAATCCTGTTGTTGTTGCTAAGTTCCTTCAAGTCAGTTTAAAATCATAGTTGACCTTATATAGGGTTTCCCAGGAGCGTTAGTGAGGTTGAATGGCTGACTTTATGGCCCAGTGCTTATCCTACAGTACTACATAGGATGTTAAATATTAGCTGGCTGGCTTGGTTTTATAACCTCCACATAGAACCCTCTATTGATGTTGTTGATGTTAGGTGCCGTTGTTAAGTTAGTTCCAACTCATAGTGACCCTATGCAAACAAGTAGAAACACTGCTGGATCCTACCTCAACCTCACAATTGCTGTGTTTAATCCACTATTTCTGGCCCTGTTTCAATCCATAACGTTGAGGGTCTTCCTCTTTTATACTGACCCTCCATTTTACCATGTATGGGGTCCTTCTCCTGGGACTGGTCCCTCCTGACAATATATCAAAAGAACAAAAGACAACATCTCACCATCCTTTCTTCTAATAAGCACTCTGACTGTACCTCTTCCAACACAGATTTGTTTGCTAATCTGGCAGTCCATGGTACTTTAATATTCTTCACCAATATTTAATTCAAATGTACCCATTCTTCAACTTTCTTCCTTATCATTGTCCAATATTTTTTCTGGTAGCTTGGAATTCCACTCAGAATACACAAGGAGACAGCAAAAATGAGGACTGATCTATAACATATTCTGTGCCTATATAAATTTTTTTTCAGATTGTTTTGAAAAAAATCATGTTTGGTTAAGAAACAATATTAAGTGGGCAACCATTCAATAAGAGTGGGGAGTAAAGTGTGAGAGGCTGAAACAGTAATAAATGAGTTGGGAGATGGTATTATTGTCTAAGCGATGGTAAAAAAAAAAAAAGGTAGAATGCATAATTTAAAATCTAGATAATTGGGTGAATTACTTGCTATTTCTGTGTTTGAAATTTACAAAGATGGCAAAGAATAAAATTTCCAGATGCAATTTAGGGTAGACAACAGTTCATTGCTTCTTTATTTTTTCCATCAAAATTATATGGCTCCATATATTCATTCTAGAGATAAAGAAATGATATTGTTCAATGATTTCCACATTTCATTGGGTCACTTCTCTTTGTAATGGTCACAATATGGATCTCTTCTAATCAGTTGGCCAGGTAACTGTGTTCCAAGTTTCTTGACATATTTCAGTTTGCACTCCATAAATTCCCGGAGCTTTCTTTTTATATAATACCTCCAGAGCAGCGAGGACTTCGTTCAGCACCATTTAAACTTGGAGGCTTTAACCAAATGGTAGTTTCATCTGAAATTTCTGTGCCTTCTTTATCTAAACAGACAATATTTCTATTCACCTGCAGTTTCCCAGTAGGTTTAGGTTTGGCACTATGGGTTAATGCGCTGGACTGTAAAGTCGCTTTGAACTACAAAGTTGGTACTTCAAGTTTACCAGCTGCTCCTTGGAAACCCTATACATGG
>NW_006408599.1:10953234-10975998 GCF_000296735.1 Chrysochloris asiatica | reverse complement strand
GCAGCCCGATTCGTAACCACTATGCTACCAGAGTTCCTTTTGTTGTTGTTGTTGTTAAGTACCGTGGAGTCAGTTCCGACTCATAGTGACCCTGAACAGAGTTTCCAAGGCTGTAAATCGTTATGGGAGCAGACGGCCTCATCTTTCTCCCATGGAACCGCTGGTAGTTTCGAACTGCTGACTTTGTGGTTGGCAGCCCGACTTGTAGCCACTAAGCTGCCAGAGCTCCTTTAATTTCCATTTATTAAAATTGTAGTATTGGGTGGCAGAACCTGAAGTGGATTAATAGTAACTATCATCTAGATAAATAACTGTGTCTTTGGCTCAGTCCTAATGAGTGCCATATAGTTTCTATGGGATATCAAATAGAAATTAATAATAGGCAGTTGACTACACTCATGTAGGCCAAAACTAGCAAGCAAGATGTTGAGGTAATCCAGATATTAGTAACTGCAAGAAGTAGCTATTATCCTTAGGGCAGGGAGAACAACAACAACAACAACAACAAAGGCAGTGTTAGGAGAATTTAGGAGCTTGGAGGACCCTTTCATGGCTGGTTTTTGTACTTCAGGAGATTTAGGCTTTGCAACTGCAGCTTAAACCTCTGGGGACTGGGTGCACCCTGTGGTGCTCAGGCTGATGCTTAGACATTGGTTTGATGAGATTCTTAGACCTTAATGTGAGCACACCAATCCTCAGAGTTCTGAGCTCAGATTTGGGAAAGAATTGATACAGACAGCCGCACAGCAGATGCTAGGAGGGCTAAAGGAAGTTGGAGACTGGGGCCACAGCAGTCTTTTACTTCTAAAGAATGGCTGATAGGATCTGGAAGTAGTAAGAGAGTCTTTTTCCATTCTGTCACTTATGCATCTCCTGTTAATTCCTCCTACTGAGGCACTCTACACGGAAGTGAGCCAGTCAGCGAGTCTGGGAAATGTAGTTTGCAGACTCCCAGCCTCAGCAACACAGCAGAGTCTAGACAGGGTGGGAAGGCTCACAACTGAGAGAGACTAGATAATTAACTGACGTATAGCATTTTCAGTGAAGAGGAATTAAATAGACCTGGCCTCCACGGTCCTGTGATAAAATATAGTGCCTGATTTTGTAACCAGTGTCCAGCAAGATTCCCAAGAATTCTCTAATAAGAACCCACAGCTTGGGATGGATGAAGTCTCTGTGGAAAAATCCAGTGCCAACATGAAAAGTAGTTCCAAAGTCAAAGCATTCCTGCAAGCCCCGATGAATGGAGCCCATGATTGATTTAAACTCTTGCTTGTTTTTGATTCCTTCTGTAATCTCTATTTTCAAGAAGGTCTTCTGGGTCAGATGTGCCCTTGGCTCAGACACTTGGAAATGTAGGCGTTTACTGCAGAGCCCACTGCTGCAGCAGCTACAGCCTGCTCCGCTCCATAGGATTTCATTTCTTCACACATCACTCACATGCCATCACCAGACTCCATTCCTTTCCTTCTTCATTTTCCGTTGCTTGTGTTAACTTCTTAATCTGATGCTACGTGGATGTCCACTGGTCTGTTTCTATTATGTTTTCCCCCTGGGATTCTGCTATTTAAAGGCCACCCTGTATTCATAGTGAGAGTGAAGTTTTGTGACTATATTAAGCTTAAAATTCTTCAAAAAGTTTGTCCATCTATAACCTTACTGACCCAATAGGATCAGTAAGGAGAAGCAGGCATTGGGATTCAAGTAATCACACTTAAATCCTGATTATAATTTAACTAGAAAAACTTTGGGTATTTAATTCCTCTGAGCCTGATATCCCCTACTATGTTGTTGTTAAGTGCTGTTGAGTTGGTTTCAATCCATAGTGACCCTCTATAGGGTTTCCAAGGATTGGCTGGTGAGCTTGAACCACCAATGTGCGGTTCAAACCAACTTTGCAGTCCAGCACATTAACCCACAGCACCACACTGGGACTTCTTGCTCTACTATGTTGTTGTTGTGAAGTGCCGTCGAGTCGGTTCTGACCCATAGCGACCCTGTATAGGGTTTCTGAGGAGCAGCTGGTGAGCTTGAACCACTGACCTTGCAGTTCAAACAGCTTTGCAGTCTGGCGCATTAACCCACAGCGCCACACCAGGACTCCTCTACTATAGCAATGAACTAATATCTACCTATCTAAGTTGTTATCTACCTATCTAAGTTGTTAAGGAAGGAGCTCTGGTAGCGTAGTGGTTACGAATCGGGATGTGAACCATAAGGTCAGCGGTTCGAAACTACCAGCTGCTCCGCGGGAGAAAGATAAGGCTTTCTACTCCCGTAAAGATTTACACCCTCGGAAACCCTGTTACAGGGTCGCTATGGGTCGGAACCGACTCGATGGCACTTAACAACAACAACAACAACAACAAAGTTGTTAAGGAGCTCTGGTACAGTTCCTTATAGGTTATGAATTAGGCTGCTAACTTCAAGGTCGGCAGTTCGAAAATACCAGCTGTTCAGCGGGAGAAAGATGAGGCTTTCTGTTCCTGTAAAGATTTGCTGCCTCGGAATCCCTGTGCAGGGTCAGTATGAGTATGGTACTTAACAACAACAACAACAAAGTTGTTAGGAGTCCTGGTGTGACTCTGCAGGATAGTGCACTGGACTGCAAAGTCAGTTTGAACCTCGAGGTCAGCAGTTCAAACCCACTAGCCACTCCTCAGAAACCCTATAAAGGATTGCTATGAGTTAGCACCAACTCGATAGAACTTAACAATGACAACAACAAAGTTGTTAGGAAGGTTAAATGACACAGTTCTCTGTTGCATCTAGCATATAGTACCAAAAAGCACAGCTATCGCCATCTTGTGGATTCTGTTTCATGGAGACCTGGTGTGTTACAGAGAGTTGCTCCGGAGAGACTTGATTCATAGGGTTTTCCTAGTTATAATCTCCACAGAAGCAGATCTTCAGGCCTTATTTCCAAAATATCACTTGGTGGGTTTTAGCCTCCCAACTTTAGGCTACTTGTTATTGTTATGAGGTGACAAATCCTATGCCATCCTCACATTTTTATGCTTGAACCCATTGGTGCTGCTAATGTGTCAATAACTTCTGAGGGTCTTTCTCTTTTTCACTGACCCTCTACTTTGCCAAGCATGAGGTCCTTTTCCCAGGATTGGTTCTTCCTGACAACATGTCCAAAGTACTAGAGACAAAATCTCTCCATCCTTACTTCTAAGAAGCATACTGGCTGTACTTCTGTCTTCCAAGACAGATTTGTTTGTTCTTGTGACAGTCCATGGTACTTTCAGTATTCTTTGCCAACACCATAATTCAAATGCATCTGTTTTTCTCTGGTCTTCTTTGTTCATTGTTCAACTTTCACAGGCATATGTGGCAATTGAAAATGACTTGGGTCAGGAGTGCCTTAGTCCTCAAACTGATAATCTTTGTTTTTGAACACTTTAAAGAGGCCTGTTGCAACAGATTTTTCTAATGTAATAAATATCTTGTTTGATTTCTGGCCTGCTGCAAAGTCATTGGCAACTTCAGTCTTCAAAATTTATCTGATGTTACTTATCAATCCAATTGTGAGTGTTTTTGTTTTCTTTAAATTGAGGTATAATCCATACTGAAAGTGGTAGTCTTTGATCACCACAAGTAGGTATTTCAAATCCCCTTTGTTTTCAGCAAGCAAGGTTGTGTCATCTGCATATCCTAAGTTGTTAATGACTCTTTCTCCAATCCTGATGCCACATTATTCTTCATATAATCTAGCTTCTCAGATTATTTGATGAAAGGATACAATCCTGACCCACATTTACCTCATTTTAAATTATTTAATATCCTCTTCTTCTGTTCAAATGACTGCCTCTTGGTCTCTGTACAATTTCTTCATGAGCACGGTTCACTGTTCTGGAATACCCGTTCTTTCTAATGTTATCCATAGTTTGTTGTACTTGGTATAGTCAAATTCCTTTGCACAGTCAATAAAGCACAAATAAACATCTCTGGTATTCTCTGCTTTCAACCAATGCCCATCTGATGTCAGCAATGATATCCCTCTTTCTACATTCTCTTTTGAATCTTGTTTGAATTTCTGGCATATTACTGCATACCCTGTTGGCATAGTACTGCACCATTTTGGAATTTTCTCCAGCAGAATTTTACTTACATTTGATACTAATAATTTTGTTCTATGATTTCTACATTCTGTTGTGTCATCTTTCCTTGGCATGGGCACAAACACTGATTTCTTCCAATCAATTGGCCAGGGAGCTGTCTTCTATATTTCTTGACATAGGCAAATGATTACCTCCAATGCTATTTCATTTATAGTCCATCAATTCCTGATGTCTTCAATCTTGCTTGAATTTCTTCCTTCAATACCATTGGTTCTTGATCATATGGTACCTCTTAAAGTGATTAAATAGTGACCAATTCTTATTGGTAATGTTGTTGTTGTTAGGTTTCATCTAGTCAGTACCGACACATAGCGACCTTATGCACAGCAGAACAAAACACTGCCTGATCCTGGGCCAATCTCACTACTGTTGCCACACTTGAGTCCATTGATGCTGCCACTTTGTCAATCCATCTTGTTGGGGGTCTTTCTCTTTTTCTCTGACCCTCCACCTTACCAAACATGATGTCCTTCTCCAGTGACTGGTCCCTCCTGACAATATGTCTAAAGTATGAAAGATGAAGTTTGGCCATCCTGACCTCCAAGGAGCACTCTGGCTGCACGTCTTCCAAAACGTATAATAACTCTTTATTCTTTCTATCTTTTTTTAGTGTTTTCAATGTCGTTCTATATTTTGAATATAGAATCCTTCAATATTGCAATCTGAGGCTTGAATATTTTCTTCAGTTCTATCAACTTGAAAAATGCTAAGAGTGTTCTTCCCTTTTGTTTTTCTAACTCAAGACCTTTGCACATTTCATTATAATAGTTGACCTTGTCTTTATGAGTTGCCTTTGAAATTTTTATCCATCTCTTTTGCTTCATCATTCCTTCAAGTCACTTTAGCTTCTCTAAACTCAAGAACAAGTCTCAAAGTCTCTTCTGACATCTACTTTGGTATTTTCTTTCTTTTCTGTTTTTTTTAATGACATTTTGCTTTCTTCATATATGATATCCTTCACTAATGTCTTTAGTCATTAGTCTTTAATGAATCAAATCTCTTCCTGAGATGAATATATTCAAGGCCACATTTTGGCTTTTGTGGATTCGTTTTAATTTTCTTCAGCTTCACCCTGAGCTTGCGTATGAGCAATTGATGATCTATTTTACAGTGGGCCCTGTCCTGGTTTTGTCTGATGATATTGAGCTTCTCCCTCCTTTCTTCACACAGATGTAGTCAATTTGATTCTTGTTCATTCCATTTGGGGAGGTCTAGGCATATAGTCATCTTTTATGTTGTTGAAAAAAGATATTTACATAATTTCTATCACCAATGCCATATTTCCCAACTATAGATCCTACCTCTTTGTTTCTAACTTTCACATTCCAATCACCAGTAATTATCAATGCATCTTGACTGCGTGTTGGATCAATATCAAATCGAAGAAGTTGATAGAATTCTTCATTTTCATCACCATTGACTTCAGTGATTGGTATGTAAATTTCAAAAACTTTTATTCTATTATTATTATCACACTTTATTGGTTTTATTTGCTGACAATAGTGACATTATTAGATAAATTCAGACTTATTCCCCTATGCATTTTCCCCTATGGTCTTCTGTTACTTGTGTTTGTATGTGTAAAAGGCAAAATAAAGAGTAGAGAATTGTTACCAAAAGCACAGGGTTAGGGCAATTTGGAGTGCATCCAGAGAATGAATGTAGCCTTTAGTGGGAATATGCAGATCGTTGAATGTCTGACTAAGGAGCTTGCATTTTGTTACTTAAGCAATAAAAAGGATACATCAAAAAGAGTCAAAACTGAAGAACCTTGCAAAATGAGCTTAGCATTAGGATCTTGCCTAAGGAATGGCAGACAAAGGGATTCAGAGAAATACAGGACCTAGGGGGAAGTCCTCATGCACATTTTTTTTTTTTTTTTCCCTGACTTGATAGCAGTGAGTTTTTTTCTTTTTTTTGGTTCTTGGTAAATGGCTTTAGGAAAGATGTACTTTAAATAAGTGTTAGAGGCTGAATGACTTTGAATGGAAAACTTGAATTCAAGCCCACCAAGAGGCTGACGTGCCAATGTAATTTTATTCCTGTTTTTTATTCAAGTAGAACATAACTAGTCATTGCTTGTTTAAAACACAAGAAACAGCTTCACTAGTGGATTAATTGTAATGTTGTGAAAAAGAGGTAAGTTTATTTGACAGTTTTTCTCCCCAAAGCAAGGTTATTACATTTTTTAAGAAGTTAACATTCTAGTTGAAGCACTGATGCATAAAGAGATCAGGATAATCAATATAGTAAATGAAGTGAGAAACACAATTGACTAGTAGACCCTCAACATGGGATTATAGGATGTCAGGGAAAATGTTTTGGAAAATAAACAAAACAGAGGGATGAATAAATTAGGTATTAAAAGACAAGGAGGAGTTATTCATGTAGAGAAAGAACAGGCACGAAAGGGTCAGCCAGCTGGAGGAACAGTCTGAACAAATACAGAGTTGAGAGCATCCTAGTGAATGAAAGGGGACTAAGGCAGCTGATACAAGAGGATAGCAAGGCAGAGTGACAAGAGAAGAGCTGAAAAGGTGAGGCAGGACCAGATGGGGAAGGGCTTTGTATGCTCAGCAAAAAAGCAGTGATGCCAGAGATGGAGGAAGAGACTATGACATGGAGAGATGGAGCAGCTGGTGACTTTAGACTCAAAGAGGGAGAGGGGCTGTGTGCTGATGGCTGGGGTGGGGGTGGGAGTCGGGGGGAAGGCTTGCAGGGTATACCCTTTGGTTGGTTGATGATGCATGGAGGGGATTGTAACCATGGCAATGAAACAATATGCGATAGGATGAATATAAAGCTAATGTTCTCCCATGTAAACGATCGCATAATTCACAATAAAACAGTAAAAAAAAAAAAAAAAAAGCTTTACTTTAGACTGTAGATGGTGTGGAGATGTCAAGGGGTTCTATGAAAGTGAATGAAATCATAACATTTACATTTCAGTTTGTTCTGGCACCTTCAGAAAGGAGGAAACTAAATGGCAGGAGAAAGACTAGATGATAGAGATGAGCCGTAATCCAGGTAGACCTGGGTCCTAGACTGGTGCAAACAGTGTATGTGAATGACTGTTAATGGAAAGGTTGAATTCAAGCCCACCAAGAGGCACATTGAAGGCAAAATCTGATGATCTGTTTCTGAAAATGTTGATGCCATGAGTTGGAACCAACTCAATAGGACACTGGTTTGATTTGATTTGGAGGTAGGCATGGAGGTAGTCAAGAGTGTCAAGGAGACTATGGAGGTAAAATATGTGGAAAATGGTGGCTAATTAAAGCTATGAGATAATAAATACCAGATGTCTAGTCACAAGGACTGGTAGAAAATGTTAATAATAATCAGTAGAACAGGAAACAAAAGGAGGCAGAAGTTTGGCAGAAGACATTATATTCAGCTTTAAAACAATGCATTTGAGGTACCTTCGAGATCTAGAAAATTCATTCTCACAACCGTACCAATGACAGATATTTAACCTGGTACTCCTGGTGTGGCACTGTAGGATCAGCACTGGACTGTCAACCAAAAGGTTAGTTGAAACCCACTAGCTGCTCTTCAGAAACCTTTACAGAGTCATTACAAGTCGGAACTGGGGCAAAAGATTTAATCTTCCTTAGCCTAAACTTTCTCATTTTATTTAATAAATGGCAAATAGTACCTGTCAGGGTAGCATTAATTTGTCCAAGGGACTCAAAATATTTCTTTTACCAAACTTATTAAAAAAAAAAAAAATAATGAGAAGCTTCTCTGCATTGATTATAAGGAAAAAAATAGCAATACAAAATCTCAGTTCTTACAGTTGAAGATCCTCTTTTTTGAGCTAATGTTGCTTCTCAGAAATTCTTTCACCCCATTGGACTGAGACATGGGTCTTATATCTATTCATATGAGATAACTCTTTCTGCTCATCCTTGGTATCAAGAAGGCAGTGTAAAGTGTGAGGTCCTAGGGGTGGGGCTATTTCTCCTGAGAATATACATCAAAAATTTTAAAAGTCTTACAAAGTAAAAGTGATTCAGAAAGGATTTGGAAACTTATGAAATATTTTGAAATAATCTCTACTTTACACTTATTTCTCTCATATAGTATTCCCAAAGATTTGAAATTCATTTCCCTCCTTAAATCTTAGGCCTTCTATGCAAATTCATGGTAAAATCACTTTCTCATCTTTGTAAAAGCCATCTGTTTTGAACTATAAGGTTTTACCCTCATGGGAAGGAACACAAAGGGGTAGAACAATAGCTCTTGCCCATGAAATAAACAAATCTTCACCCTTCTCACCACATGTGCACTGGGAACCAAAGAGATTTTTAGTGGGACAGGTCCAACTTTTGCTATGAACTGTGAACTAGCATATTTTTAACTTGGCTTCTGAAGTTGAAGGGAACTTTCTTGTTCTTTCCTAATAAGATACAGATGTCTCTCCTCCCTAGGCTCCTGAATCCCCAAACTCTCTTGGAGTAAGAATCTCATCTGGGGGACATAAATATCACTGGGAATAATCTATAATTCTCAATCCAAACAACTTTCTGAAGTGGTCAATACATAGTAAGTAAATCAGTTGCTGCCTTGTTGTTGTTAGGTGCCATCAAGTCGGTACCGACTCAGAGTGACCTTATGCACAGCCAAAGGAAACACTGCCCTATCCCGGGCCAATGTCACTACTGTTGCCACGCTTGAGTCTATCAATGCTGCCACTTGGCCAATCCATCTCATTGGGGGTCTTACTCTTTTTCTCTGACCCTCCACCTTACCAAACATGATATCCTTCTCCAGTGACTGGTCCCTCCTGACAATATGTCCAAAGTATGAGAGACGAAGTTTGGCCATCCTGGCCTCCAAGGAGCACTCTGGCTGCACTTCTTCTAACACAGATCTGTTGGTTTTTTTGGCAGCCTATGGCACTTTCACCATAACTCAAAAACATCAATTCTTCTATAGTCTTCCTTATTCACTGCCCAGCTTTCTCATGCATATGAGGTTATTGAAAATACCATGGCTTGGGTCAGGTACACCTTAGTCCTCAAGCTGACATCTTTGCTCTTCAACACTTTAAAAATGTCTCGTGTAGTAGATTTACCTAATGAAATATGTCATATTATTTCTTGACTGCTGCTTCCATGAGTGTGTAGATAGTTGATCCAAGAAGAATGAAGTCCTTGACAACTTCAATCTTTTCTCCATTGATAAGAATATTGTTTATTGGTCCAGTGGGTGAGGATTTTTGTTTTCTTCACATTGAGATGTAATCCATACTGAAGACTGTGCTCTTTGATCTTCATAAGTAAATGTTTTAAATCCTCTTCACTTTCAGCAAGCAAAGTTGTATCATCTGCATATCGCATGTTGTTAATGAGTCTTCCTCCAATCCTGATGTCCCATTTTTCTTCATAGAACCCAGCTTCTTGGATTAGTTGTTGCCTAGTTGACTTCAGTTCTAGGTGACCTTCTATGTGGTAGAGTAGAACTATGCTCTATAGAGTTCTCAGTAGTTGATTTTCCAAAAGTAGATCAGTAGGCCTTTCTTTTGAGGTACCTCTAGGTGAGCTTGGACCTCCAAATTTTTGTTTAGCAGCCAAGTGTGTTACCTGCTTACTGCACTGAGGATCTCCACTTGGTACATAGAAACACCAATGAATACTGACTAGAGTAAACAAACAACAAACAAATAAATAGTGGCCCCCATTCTATATAATGGCATAGGTCCAAATGCAAGGGTTTAAATTCAGATCTTTTTAATTCTAAGCTTAGTACTATTATAAGAAACCCTGGTAGCATAGTGGTTATGAATTGGCCTGCTAATCTCAGGGTCAGCATTTCGAAACTAGCAGCTGTTCCATGGGAGAAAGATGAGGCTTTCTGCTCCCGTAAAGATTTACAGCCTCAGAAACCCTGTACAGGGTCGCTATGAGTCAGAAGCGACTCCATGGCACATGACAACAACACCATATACTCATATCTTCTCATATACTCATTTCATATGCATTTAATGAACACATATCATTTATCATGAAGTCCCTGGGTGGAGCAAGCTTTAATGTACTTGACTGCTACCAGAAAGGTTGAAAATATGAGCCCATCCAGAATCACTTCCATGACAGTGGGTGGGGCACTGTAGACGTAGGCAAACAACAACCTGAAGCTTGCCCTGGCTTCCATGAATCTTACCTTTTGTGGTGTAAGTAGAGATTAAATGTAAAATTGTAACTCTGATAGGTTAAACAATGAAGAATTGTATGATTCAGTCAGGGAAAGCTTCCCTGAGAAAGTAAAAACTGAGCTAATAGCAAAAACATTAAGTGTAGTTAATTCCTTAAAAAAGGAAGGATGGGCACTCTGAGTTGCTAGAACCCAGGTATAAGGAACTCTGGTAGTGTAGTGGTTATGAATCGGGCTGCGAGCCTCAAGGTCAGCAGTTCGAAACTACCAGCCGCTCTGCGGGAGAAAGATGAGGCTTTCTGCTCCCGTAAAGATTTACAGCCTCAGAAACCCTGTACAGGGTCGCTATGAGTCGGAACTGACTCCACGGCACATAACAACAACACATGGCACTTCAGGTGCCCTAAGTCTTATGGACTACATCAATTATTGTGTGGTTTGGACGTTGTATGCTATAAGACTATTGTTTATAAGTGCCACTTTAGAATAATGAACTTTAAGCAAATTATATCGGGAGTTGAATTGAGTCCTGGTTCCACTCCTTCCTGGGACCTTGGGAAATTTACCCAGCTCTCTATGGCTTGGTCTTCTCACCTATATGTTGGGGAAAATAATTGTACCTATTGTGGCGCTATGGGCTAATGTGCTGGTCTGCAAAGTCGTTTGAACTGCAAAGTCGGCGGTTCAAGTTCACCAGCCACTCCTTGGAAAATCCTTTGCAGGGTCGCTATGGGTCGGAACTGACTCGATGGCACTTAGCAACAACAATAACATTGCCCTAAGTTTGGAGTGAGAATTAATGAGTTAATAGAAACAAAACACTTGCAGAGTTTGGCATATGGTAAGACTGTGTGTTAATTATGTTACCTTTTCCTGTGCTTTTCTGATTTAAGCAAGGACCCTTTAGACTTTGGAGATGTCCCATAGCTTTAAACATCTGGGGCGGGAGTGTTGGACTGGTCATTTAATCCTAGCCACTTTGGGTCTTAAATTTCATTCGTGTAAACCTCTCCCTGCTTGTAAGATGTTTGTGAGGCTCAAATAAGATCTCAAGCGCAGTAAAAATGTGAGCTTCTTAGTTAGAATTCTTTCCACTACAAGTGATAGAAACTTAACTCAAACCAGTGTATGCCAGAAGAACAGCATCAATTGACTCTTGTAGCTGAAGGCTACGGAGGGAGCTCTGGTAGCGTAGTGGCTACGAATCGGGCTGCGAACCGCAAGGGCAGCAGTTCGAATCTACCAGCTGTTCCGCGGGAGAGAGATGAGGCTTTCTGCTCCCGCAAAGATTTATAGCCCTCGGAAACCCCGTGTAGGGTCGCTATGAGTCGGAACCGACTCCACGGCACATCACAACAACAACAACAACACAAGGAAGAACAACGAGCTCTGGGAGCATACTGGTTACGAATCAGGCTGCTAATCTCAAGGTTGGCAGTTTGAAACTACCAGCGGTTCCCCAGGAGAAAGATGTGGTGTTCTGCTCCCGTAAAGATGTACAGCCTCGGAACCCTGTACAGGGTCACTGTGAGTCGGAACGGGACAGACTCCACGGTATTTAACAACAACAAAGGAAGAACGAGGAGCTCTGGTAGTGTAGTGGTTGTGAAGTCAAGGTCAGCATTTTGAAACTACCAGACATTCTGCGGAAGAAAGGCGAGGTTTTCTTCTCCCGTAAAGATTTACAGTCGATGAAACCCAATACAGGGTCGCTATGAATGGAAGAAGGGAGGCCTGGTGTGGCGCTGCAAGATAATGCACCAGCGAAAACCCTCTACTGGGTCTCTACAAGTCAGAAAGGACTAGGCAGGCTGCACTTAACAACAACAAAGGAGGGACATCAGAAATCAAGACTTTAACCCAAAGACTTATCACCCTATGTCTGTCAGTTCTCATGGCTTCATTCTCTGCCACTCAACAGAGTTCGTTTTCATTTAAGGGAAAACATGCAATAGGACCCCAACTTTACACTGCTTAAGTATTTCAAACAAGCTGAGAGGGGAAAACTGCCAATAACCTCCCGTATAACCTCTTCCAAGAAGGATTCTGGTTTGTCCTGATTTAATCTGTTGAAGCTTGGACCAATCACTGAGTCCAGGAGAATTGTTGTTGCTAGTAACGTTGAGTTGGTTCAACTTTTAACAACTCTGTAGAGGGTTTCCGAGGACCGGCTAGATAGTTTGAACTGCCGACCTTGTGGTTCAAACCGACATAATGTCGAATGCTTTTCCTATGGCACCACACCAGGACTCGAGGCCTTAGTCACAACCCTTTCCGTTTGACGAGACAGAGAGACATATGACCAGAAGAGGCAGAAAGGGTACTGGGATGGTTAAAAAAAAATAATACCACAGGTTATTAATGATTATTAATGCCAATTTCTTTACCTTCCATAGAGATGACCACAATGATCTTCTTGTGTATCCTAAAGTCTAGATCACTACCCTCCAGCCCTCGTCTTTTTTCAGTTTCTGAATGAGATGGGTTAACAAGACCCTGATCCTTTTTAAAGAAGCTATCCTTTTACTAGGGAAATCTTATTAATGCAGCATGTTTCTTTCTCAATACTGTTGACATTTACCCACTACCATGGAGTTTATTCTGACTCCTAGAGATCTGATAGGACAGAGGGGAACTGCTTCTTTGGGTTTCTGAGACTGTCCACCGTAACAGGAGCAGACAGCCTCATCTTTTCCTGCAGAGCTCCAGGTGGGTTTAAACCACTAATTTTGCAATCAGCAGCCCAATGTTTAATCCACTATGCCACTGGGATGCCTCATTGATATTTAGATGGGATCATTTTTTTGTGTATGTGTGATATAGTTTTGTGTATTGTAGGATGTTTACAGCATGCCAGGTGTCTCTATTTTATATGTTAATAGCACATCCCATCCACTCCCTGGATTGTACCAACCAACAATATCTTCAGACATTTCTATGTTTCTTACTCTTAGTCCTAAAGGATAGTAGAGTATTAGCTGATTGACTGGCATCATCGTTTTATAACATCCCCAAGTCCTTCCTACGTACACCATATTACAGTAAAACATCTCATTGTTGGGGAATTGAAAGGTCATATTATTGAAAAAGACTATGGCATGCATGATTCAGGGTGTTTTGGGATCTAGTCTTTCTTATGCTACTGATTTAGAGGGTATGGCTGGACATTTCTTTTCTCTCTCTGTCTTGGCAAAATGGGAAAGTGTCCTATATATATCATGTTATTCTAACATTTTGTATACAAATTGATCAGACTTATACTATGCAATAGGACATCACAAAACAGCATGTAATAAGTAATTTGTAGCAGGGTCTATAAATTTCTCGTATGCATCACTTTTATTTCTTGTAACTTGAAATTTTACTCAGTTACTCAAGATGAACATGGTGTATGGGCAAAGGTGAGGAGTGGCCTATAGCAGATTCTCTGCTGCTACTTGATGTTTTCTTCTGGAATGTTTTGACGTTTTCCTTCTATAGGCAAGAAAACAATATGAAATGAGGAGCCATTCAGTAAGTCTGAAGCAGTAAATTGTGAGCAGTTGGAATAAAAAGAAGTGAATTGGGAGATTGTGTTATTATGTAAGGAGTAAGAGGGGAGGTAGAATGCATAATAAAGTAAATATCTAAATAATTGGATGAATTATTCTTCACTTTTGTATTTGAAGTTTAGACAGATGGTAAAGAGTAAAAATATCAAGATGTAATTTACAGTAATCCAAGAAGCTGGTTATATGAAGAAAAATGTGGCATCAGGATTAGAGGAAGACTCACTAACAACATGTGATTTGCAGATGATACAACCTTGCTTGATGAAAGATTAGAGGACTTAAAACATTTACTGATGAAGATCAAAGAGCACAGCCTTCGGTATGGATTACATCTCAATGTAAAGAAAACAAAATTCCTCACCACTGGACCAATAAACAACATTCTTATCAATGGAGAAAAGATCGAAGTTGTCTAGGACTTCATTCTTCTTGGATCAACCATCAACACTCATGAAAGCAGCAGTCAAGAAATCAAATGACGTATTGCATTAGGCAAATCTACTGCACAAGACCTTTTTAAAGTGTTAAAGAGCAAAGATGTCAGCTTGAGGACTAAGGTGTGCCTGACTCAAGCCATGGTATTTTCAGTAACCTCATATGCATGCGAAAGCTGGACAGTGAATAAGGAAGACCATAGAAGAATTGATGCTTTTGAGTTATGGTGTTGGAGGAGAATATTGAAAGTGCCATGCACTGCCAAAAAAACAAATAGATCCATTTTGGAAGAGGTGTAGCCAGAGTGCTCCTTGGAGGCCAAGATGGCTAAACTTTGTCACTCAACCTTCAGACATATTGTCAGGAGGGACCAGTCACTAGAGAAGGATATCATGTTTGGTAATGTGGAGGGTCTGAGAAAAAGAGGAAGACCCTCAACAAGATGGATTGGCCAAGTGGCAGCATCGATGGACTCAAGCATGGCAACAGTAGTGAGATTGGCCCAGGATCAGGCAGTGTTTTGTTCTGCTGTGCATAAGGTCACTATGAGTCGGTACTGACTCAATGGCACCTGAAAACAACAACAACAATTTAGAGTAGACAATACTTTGTTACCTCTTTACATTTTCCATCAAAATTATATGGCTCTAAATAGTCACTTGATAGGTGAGAAAAATGTGGCTTAAAATGAGACAGTTGTGAACAGTAACTACACTGAGTTAGTGGCATGGTGGTGATGGGCAGCCAGGGCTTTCAGGACATCTGTCACTGCCAATAAACAGCTCATTGTCTCATGGCCAAGGAAGTCAAGGAAACAAAGAACTATATATCATTTAATATCATAAATAACATGTACTATATAATATTACATGCCATATATTTTTAACCTTTGTATGCACCAAATGATATACTACAAATGAGCTGTACCAAGTGTTTTAGTTTTATCTTCCTTGATTCAAGGCAGACCACACAGAAGAAGTCTGAAAAATGAATGTGTCCTTCCCAAATAGGAAGATTTAGAAATGAACACATTTAAACTCAGCCTGTGTGCTTGAAAGGCAAGCTCAGACAGACATATGTTTGTTAGGTTCAACAGAGTTGTTCCATTTTTCAGTAACCCATATACAACAGAATGAAATACTGCCCGCTCCTGTACCACCCTCACAACTCCTCCTATGTTTGAATCCATTGTTGTAGCCACTGTGTGAATCCATTTCATTGAGGGTCTTACTTCTTATTGTTGTTATTGCTAACTCTCTACTTAACAAGCTTGCTATCCTTCTCTAGGAACTATTTCTGAAAACATGTTGAAAGTGGTTAAGACTAAGTCTTATCATCCCTGCTTCTAAGAGCATTCTTGGACAGATTTGTTTGCTCTTTGGCAGTACATGGTATCTTCTATATTATTTGCTAACACAATAATTCAAAGACATAGATTCTTATTTATTCATAGTCCAGTTTTCATATGCATATGAGACAATTGAAAGCACTCTGTTTGGTTCGGGTGCACCTTGATTCTAAAAGACACCTTTGCTTTTTAGCACTTTAAAGGTGTGTTTTGGAGCAGATTTTGCCTAATGCAAAACATTTGATTTTTTGACTGCTGCATCTATGGGCACTGATTATGGATCCAAGTAAAATGAAATCCTTGGCAACTTCAATATCTTCTCCACTTTTCATGATGTTACTTATTGGTCCAGCTGTGAGAATTGTTTTGCTTATGTTGATGTGTAATCCATAATGAAGGTCTTAGTCTTTGATCTTCAACAGTAAGTATGTCAAGTCTTCTTTGCAATCAAGATTGTATCATCTGCATCATACAGGTTGTTAATAGGTCTTCCTCCAATCCTGATATTGCGTTCCTCATCATATAGTACAAAATCTTGGATTATTCTCAGCATATAGACTAAATAAGTATGTTGAAAGGATTTGATTCTGATACATATCTTTCCTTATTTTAAACCATGCAATATCCCCTTGCTCCCTCTGAAGGACTTACTCTTCTTGGTCTATGCACAGGTTCCACATGAGCACAATTAATTTTTCTATAATTACCATTTTTCACAATGTTATCCTAATTTCTTATGATCCACACAGCTAAATGCCTTCCCATAGTTAATAAAACACAGATGTTCCTGGTATGGAAGTGAAACTTGAATGGATATAAAATAAGAGGAAAGCCATGAAACTAGTTTCTCAGGATGCTATCAGTACATTCTGTGAGCCTTAAGGTGTCCTCTTGAGGGCTCAAAGTGTAAACTACTAACAGGTTCTTTCTAATAATGAAAAACTAGGAAAAATTATGTTCAGACAACTCTGAGCCCTTTTGAAGAGGAGTTGCCAAAACCTTTATCTGTTCAGAGCATTCTGAGCGCCTTTTGTTGTTGTCAGGTTCCATTGAGTCAGAACTGACTCATAGTGACTCCATGCATAGCAGAACGAAACAATGTCCGACCCTGGGCCAACCTCACTACCACTGCCACACTTGACGCCATCAATGATGCCACCTGGCCAATCCATCTCTTTGGGGGTCTTCCTCTTTTTCTCTGACCCTCTAGCTTACCCAGCATGACATCCTTCTCCAGCGACTGTTCCCTCCTGACAACATGTCCGAAGTATGAGAGATGAAGTTTAGCCATCTTGGCCTCCAAGGAGCACTCTGGCTGCACTTCTTCCAAAACAGATCTATTGGTTCTTTTGGCAGTCCATGGCACTTTCAGTATTCTCCCCCAACACCACAACTCAAAGGCATCAATTCTTCTACGATCTTCCATATTCACTGTCCAACTTTTGCATCCATATGAGGTTATTGAAAATACCATGGCTTGGGTCAGGCGCACCTTAGTCCTCAACCTGACATATTTGCTCTTCAACACTTTAAAAAAGTTCCTGTGCAGCAGATTCGACTGCTGCTTCCGCGAACGTTGATAGTTGATCCAAGAAGAATGAAGTCCTTGACAACTTTTAGTGAGAAGCAAAGCACAGGAAAGAACAATAGGCTCATCCACCTCTCTGTATCTTTGATGTTTTAAATGTTAATGAGGCCTATATTGATTCTAAGCCATCTAGATACTGAGATAGAATTATTGATAGTATGTTGTTGTTGTTGTTAAGTGCCGTCGAGTCGGTTCCGACCCATAGCGACCCTGTACAGGGTTTCCGAGGGTGTAAATCCTTACGGGAGTAGAAAGCCTCATCTTTCTCCCGCAGAGCGGCTGGTAGTTTCGAGCCGCTGACCTTAAGGTTCGCAGCGAACCGACTCGAAGGCACGCAGCCACATCAACATTGATAGTATATTGGGGACAAAAGGGTCGTTGTTGAATCAACAGGTAGAATAACATCAGTGTCTGCCTTGACAGATTTGTGGTCTCTTTCATTTGAATGATTTGTTGGTTCTATCTGTTATGTTTATTCAACCAAGCTCTCTTAACGTAATGAAGTCACAGTCGTGTTTTTTTTTGTTTTGTTTTTTTACCTCCATGGCACTGGTATTCTATGTTTTCAGCCAAAATCCATTTGATACCAGGAATTATATCCTTCATACCATGTCCTCTTCTAAATCCAGCTGGAATTTCAGGCTGTTCTCTGATGAATTACTGCTGCAATCATTTTTGAAATATCTTTAGCAAAATTTCACTTGCATAAGATAATAATGAGAATGTTTTATAATTTTTGCATTTTGGATCAACTTTCTTTAGAAATATGAGCAGCAATGTAGATTTCTTCTAGTAGGTTGGCCAGGAAGCTATCTTGTACATTTATTAGCATAGATAAGTGAGTACTTCTAGAGTTGTCTCCATTTGTTGGAACATCTCAATGGGTATTGGTATTCTGCTGATTCCTGGAGCTTTTCACCAATATCTTCAATGCAGCTTGACTTCTTCCTGCCATACCATCAGCTCTTGGTCATTTTCTACTTCTTGAAATGGTTGAGCACCAACCTACTCTTTTTTATTAAAACAAACAAACAAAGCAAACATTTTATTGTGAATTGAGTGAAGGTTTACAGATAAGATCACCAGTTTTACATTCAACAAATCATCCACTTTGTTTCATCTCAATGACTGCAATCCCCTCTATGAAATAACAAGTTATCCTGCTTCATCCCTGTGCTTCCTATTTCCATTCCACCCACCTTCCCATCCCTTCTCAACTGTGTTCTTAGGTAAACGTTGCCTTTAGGAGCACTCATAGTGATCATACCATACTAGGGTTGTTGTCTCTCCTATATACCGATCTACTGATAGGCTGAAAACTGGGCCATGAGGATGAGTTCCTTGCCAGACCTGAAGAGTGGTTGAGAGCTATAGTGTCAAGTTTCTCCAATTTCTTCTGATCAGTAAGCCTGGTATTTTTATTTTGTTTTGTTTTTTTCTTCTTCTTAATGATTTTGAATTTTGTTCCATATTTTTTCCCCTCTCTACTTGGGACTTTCTAATGTGATCCCTTTCAGAGCAGTTGGTAGTGGTAGCTGAGACACCATTTAGTTCTGGTTTCAGAATCATGGAGACTGATGTTCACAGGTTCCATGAGTCCATTGGACTAGTTAATTCCAAGTCTCTTCCATTCTCATCAATCTTCTTTCTTCTGCACATTGAGAGACCAATAGCTTCACATTAAATGTCCTTTCATGAGCTTTTAAGATCCCAGATGCTACTCACCAAAGTAGGATGTAGAATACTGTCTTTGTGGACTATGTTATGCCAATTGACCATGGTGTCCCCTGAGACTATGTTAATGAGCCCCAATGTCCAGAAATTGATTGCCTTTGAGAAAACTCATGCTTGATAATATCTAAGACATTTTCATCATTTTTGCCAGCTGTATGTTCCACCTGCTTTATAGTTAGTTGTGTTCGTAGCAAAGGTAAGTACCCATGTACAGATATCCTCTCTTAAACTCATATATTTGAGGAAATACTCCCGTTCTTCTTCCCATATCCATTTAGCCTGAGTTTCTGTCCATGTATCTACCCTCTAGAAGGCTGTTGTTTCAAGGTTGTGCATGTAACACTATTTGCCTCGATACCCTTTAGGCTTTGTATATCTCCTTGTGACATCAATCTTTTTTTTTTTTTTTTTTTTTTTAAATATTTTTTTTTTTTTTTTTTTGTACAATGACTCTGTATTTCTTTCATCTTCTATTGATGCTTCTTGCATCATTCAGTGAGTTGGCCACAGAATACTTCAATATTTTATCTTGAGGATTGATTTTTTTTTTTTTTTAATTCAGTTCTTTCATCTTGAGAAATACTGAGCATGGTTTCTAACTCCAGGTCTATGCACATTTCATTATAATACTTGACTTTGTCTTTTCAAGCTGCCCTTTAATCTTCTGACTTCAGTGTTGATCTTTTCTTTTTCTCCTGTCTTTTGAATCACCTTTAACTTTCTTGTATGATGCCCTTGATGCAGTCCACAGTTTGGTCTTTAGTCAATAGGGTTCAATATTATAACAAATATGCAGTATAGGATAATTAAAGAACACTTTATGGGACCACTTTTTTCAAGGAATAGTTATTTTTTGCTCTAATCTGGGTGTTCCACTCCCAACTGCAGAGTCTGTACTTTCTCCACTCCACTTGACAGAAAGCTGTGTCAACACTACCTTCTGTGCAGATCTCCTGCAAGCAACAGATGAGCACAATGTCTTTCTTACCAAACACTCAGCCTGGTTCTCACTAACCTCTCTCTTAGTCCCCTTGGTCTTTAGAAAAACCACGTGTATTTCCATTGCTAACTTGATCTGCAAAGCACTCAGCAAGCTTTTCCTTTTATTTTCCTATGACCTGATCTTGCAAATAAAAGTAAATTATAAGGTAGAGGCAGTTAGTGAATGAATCAAGTTATTGATTGCTGTATTTTAATGCCACAAATAGCCATTGATTACAAAGTATGTTATGTGAAGGTAGAAAGTATACATAATTTTCTCTTGCTTCCTTGTGCTTGGCATTGGTAAGTATTAAGTGGAGTCAGATTGGAGGACTGAATAAATGAAACTGGTATTATGGATTATCTTTAAATATTAAAAAATGGATCAAAATTTAACCATGAAAGAAGCTGAAACTTCATTCTCTGTGTACTGGTTAGCTCACAAGCTATAGCTAAGAGTCCTGAACATTTATATTATCCCGCTGGAGAATTTCGGCTACTGACTTAGCAGATATCTGTGTGGATCATCTTTGTCTTTACATTAGTCATCTCATCCATTCCATTCTCTCCACACTACTATCTGTAAGATCTTGCTAAAATGCAGATCCGATCATCTGCTCAAACTCCTTCTTTTTTTTTCTGCACATTTTATGGTTCCATTCCTGCTGGGGTCTATATTCCCATCTCTTTTACTAAACAGCACATGCTCTATATCAAGGATTGTTGTTGTTGTTAAGTGTCATCGAGTCAGTTCAGACTCATAGTGACCCTGTTTAGAGTTTTTGGGGAGTGGCAGGTGAGTTTGAAGCACCAACCTTGAGGTTCAAACCAACTATTGGGTGGAATATTTATCCTACAGCACCATACCAGGACTCCATATCAGGGTTGGGGAAACGTTTTTCTCACAAAATTTATAACAGCATCGAAGGGCCATACAAATTATCAACTAAAAATTTAGTCTGCTATATTTGGTCAAACAATTAACTCATCTTTAATGTGATGGCTGGAGTCCTGGTGTGGTGCTGCAGGATAATGCACTGGACCAAAGAGCTCTGGTACCATAGTGGTTACAAATCAGGCTGCGAACCTTAAAGTCAGCAGTTCAAAATGACCAGCCGCTCCGCAGGAGAAAGATGAGGCTTTCTGCTCCCATAAAGATTTACAACCTTGGAAACCCTGTACAGGGTCGCTATGGGTCAGAACCGACTCGATGACACTTAACAACAACAACAAGGTCAGTTTGAAGCACAAAGTTGGCAGTTGAAATTCACTAGTTGCTCCTCGGAAACCATCTATAGGGTCACTATGGGTGGTAACCAATTCGCCAGCAATTAACAACAAACACGAATGTTATGTGGCTAGGAGCTCTGGTAGCAGAGTGGTTAAGAGTCAGGCTGCTAAGTCAGCAGTTGGACACTACCAGCCATTCATTGGAAGAAAGATGAAGCTTTCTGCTCCTGTAACACAGGGTCGCTATGAGTTGGGACCCACTCCATAGCACATAACCACCCCCACCAATGTGATGGCTGGAACTGTGGTTGCCTTAGCAGGGCCAGACCAAATGATTGTATGAGGCCTTGTACTACCCCTGGGTCAGATGTTCTCCACCCCTGCTCTGTATGAACTACTCCAGGTTACTCAAATATATGCCTTGTGCTTTTGCTATCTTCTATGTCTGTACATGCCATGCCTCAAATATATGCCTTGTTCTTTCTCTATCGTCTATGCCTGTGCATTCTAGGAGAATGTCTGTCCACCAGTTCTTCATTAAGTTAACTGGTATTTCAAAGCTCAATTCAGATTCATTACCTTCTGGAGGCTTTCTTTGAAGATCTCTTGGTTTGATTAGGGAATCTTACTTCTCTTTGCTAGTGTTGCCCCTATTACATTACTCAGCACACTGCAGGCAATTGGTCATGCATCTGTTTGTTTCTCCAACTCAACTCTGAGTTCCATATTCTTGTATTCTGTTATGTTCTTGGGTCTAGTCAGACACCTACAATTTATTAGTTGCTAAAATACTCTTATTGTCATTGAAAAATAAATAAATAAATTGATGAGAGAAGATGGTGGGCAAGTCACCAGATAATGGCAAAGTGATATTTGTAATCTCATGTTAAAGCTCAGCCTGTATTATCTTACGTATAAGTTTTTCAGGAAGAATTTGCAACAGCTGCCTGCTATCTGGTTTGAGGGGACCAGGGATATGTGGTCACTCAGCTACTCCATAAACAGCCCTGGGGAGCTAAGGAAGCCTTCCTTGTTCAACCCTGGAAGTCAGTGGATTGCTTTTGTTTGTTGTATCCCTGTTGCCATGGCACCCAGATGACACCCCCATCTGCATAAGTGGTGCAGCATAGATGAAGCCTGCAGGTGGGTTTTCTCAAACCCAAATGCCTCAGCAAATCAGCAGCTGACAAAAGCTAGGAGCAGGCCCCAGACACTGGGGAAGGAATGTGGATTTGTCTTGATCTGCCTCATTCAAGGGATATGATAAAGAAGGAGTCATAAAAGACTGGCAGAAGCTCAACTATTTGGCACCAAAGAACTCTTCAAAGAAATGCTTTTAAAAGATGGGGCTGTACTCTTGCAGACATACTCACTTCACATGAGTGATCTGTTTGTTCATCATTGTCCTCTCCTCTCTCCCCTCCCACTTCAGTCCACTTCTCTCCTCTCTTCTTGGCACCATTCCTCTTCTCTTCCTTCCCTCCCCTTCACTTCTTTTCCTTTCTTCTCCCACTCTTTCCTTTCTTCTTTTTTAACTTTTCTGGTCTTTAAGTGACAACAATTAGTAGAAAAGATATTTGATATCAAAGAAAGAATGAAAAAAAAAAAAAA
>NW_006408599.1:10939004-10947094 GCF_000296735.1 Chrysochloris asiatica | reverse complement strand
CAGGATCAGGCAGTGTTTCGTTCTGCTGTGCATAAGGTTGCTATGGGTCGGTACCGACTCAATGACACCTAACAACAACAACATGGCTCATACAGCTGTAAAGTCGGACAAGTTCTAAGTCCATGGGCCAGATGTCAGGCTGGAGGTTTCTCCTGACTCATGTAGCTCTACAGGATGATGAACCCAAGATCAGAAGGTCAGCAAACTTCTGGCTGCAGAGCTGAGTGAACTTAAGATCAGCAGGTAAGATGGCAGCTAGTGGTGACTCCCAGAATTGACAGCCAATATGGCAAATCACCAAGGAGCTCTGGTAGCGTAGTGTAGTGGTTACGAATTGGGCTGCAAACCACAAGGTCAGCAGTTTGAAACTATAGCTGTTCTGTGGGAGAAAGATGAGGCAGTCTGCTCCCGTAAAGACTTACAGCCTCAGAAACCCTGTGCAGGGTTGCTATGAGTCGGAACCGACTCCACGGCACATAACAACAACAACAACAGCATGGCAAGTCACCAGCTCAAGTGTAAAGAATGGGAAGTCAGATAAGGAACCAGAGGTAGAATCCAGAATCAGCAAAAATCAAGCAAGCTTTGCCTGAATTTCTAATATATTATAAGTAGATCACAGCCCGAAGAAAACTTCCTTTCTATTGTTTGGCTGCTCATTGCAGATCTCATCACAGAGGTAATTACATTAGACTAGATCTCATCATGGTGAATTGCTACATCTTAACTGCCAAACCACCGAGGATCTTGGCCTGATCAGGTTGACACAAACCCTAATTACATAGAAAGATTAATTCCTTTCTATGGGTCATTGAAAAGCTGAATGCAAATATATCAATAACAGCAAATAATTCTGTCTTAAAGAAGCTATGAAAAAAAACTGGAAGAAGGGTGGCAGATATGTTTATTTTGGGGGGATTCATTTTCACTTCCATTGTAATAAAATGAATATAAACATATTCCTTAAATGTAAGCACCAACACTCACTCAAAACTCGTTGGCAACAACTGTGGAGTAGATGGTTTACTATTTAACTCCACTTAAATAATAAGAATGCCAGAAATTGTTGTAATTGTTATGTGCCATGGAGTCGGTTCCAACTCATAACTACCCTGTACAGGGTTTCTGAGGCTGTAAATATTTACGGGAGCAGAAATTCTCATCTTTCTCCCAGGGAACAGCTGGTAGTTTTGAACTGCTGACTGTGAGATTAGCAGCCCAATTCGTAACCACTACGATACCAGAGCTCTTTGACAGAAATTAACCCTGTGGAAATAATGATAAAAATTCAATTGACTTGAAAGATTTTGCTTTACTATGTGGGCCCACACATTGAACTGATAGCAGGAAATTTGGTTGGACTCATTAGAAATTTCAAATTTGCTTCTACTCTATTGCTTCATTTACACTGCAATACTCACCCCTTCTACTAAAGCTTCATTTACTCTTCCTCCACCATTTAAGAGGATTCCCCTGATTAGGCATCTGCCATTCACCCGGTTCTTTGTCTAACCTGGATTAATTATTTGAGTCCTAGAGACCTGGCCTGAAACCAGGACCAAATACCCTAAATTCCAAAGGCTTATTTCAGCTCAACAGACATTTACTTGAAGTGGATTGTATCAGAGTTCTTGCAATTGAAAATTGAGGTTATTTTATTTTATTTTTTAAAGCTTTTATTGTCAATTGAGTGAAGGTTTCCAGGGAAGATTTTCAGTATTGCATTCAACCAATCATTGCAATGATAACAATCTCCTCCATGAACCATCAGCCAACAATATTTAACTCAATGACCTTTTTTTTTTTTTTAATGTTTACATACTACATTGAAAATACATATTCATATTTAAATGTCCAAAGGGCACATTTTGCAAGCCAGCCTTCAGGCACACTGCCTTTCTCAGTCCATGGACCTATAGTCTTCGGCTGCTCTGTCTCTCTATGCCATCCCCTCTGCCATCATCTCTGTTGTCGCTGGTTTTCTGTTTAGGATCCCTCGTTCCTCTCATGTTCTTCCCTCTTGATGGTCCTAGGATCCTCTGTTCCTGAAATGACAGATTAACTGCTCCCCCTTTTGTTTTTGAGGTTATTTTTTAAGGTTAAAATTCTGCCATTAAAATAGTTGCAAATACTTTATTCTTTTCTGATGTGCAGATATATGGACTTATTTTAGGAGGAGCAAACTATTTTCCGTTCGTGCTTTAAGAGGCACCCATATAAATCTTTCAGACATATAGTTCAAAAATTGGCAAGCATTTTCTGCAAAAGTCCAGGTAGTAATATTGTAGGCTTTGTGGGCCAGATAGTCTCTGTCATAACTATTCAATTTTGCCATTGTAGTACAATAAATAACTGTTGTTGTTGCTAAATGCTGTCGAGTCAGTTCTGACTCATAATGATCCTGAATAGGGTTTCTGAGGAGCATCTGGTGAGTTTGAACCACCAACCTTACAGCTTAAATCCATCTTAGGCTCTAGTGCATATCCTACAGCACCACCAGGACAAATATGTAAATAAATGAGTGTGATTGTGTTCTAATAAAACTTTATTTATGGGTACAGTACTGAAATTTATTATTTTCATGGGCCACAAAATATTACTTACCTTTTGTGTGTTTTTTCAACCATTTAAAAATGTAAAAACAATTCTTAGCATGCAGAATCTAGAAAAACAGGTGGAGGACTGGATTTATCCCATGAACCATAGTTTTTAGGCCTTGGCCTCTGGGCAGCACCAATGATTTGTACTCAGCTGCTAAACAAAATGTTGGAGGCTCAGCCCCACTCAATGGCACCCATTGATCTTAGAAGAAATAAATTCTTTCTCCCTTATCTTGTTGGAGGTTGTGGCTTCACTCAGAGTTGCAGGGATCTCTGGAGAGTCTTGGTAATGAACTGTCTTTGAGGTTGGTTTTTCCAAATAAGCACTTGTTTTGTTTGTTGAGACTTGTTATACTTATGAGAATGTGGCAGGACCAGCTCAGTGTTATTGGTTTTTCTGTTGTATGTTGGATCACAACAACATATTTGTAGGCAGCAGCTAAGAGCCTTCTAGATGTCAGGGCCCATTTTTTGACAACCCTCTTTCCCCCTACTCAGTTGAAGACAACTGGGCCTTGCCAAGCCATGATCTCAGTAACCTCATAGGCAGGTGAGGAGGCCGTACAAGAAGCTAAAGAAGGAGAGCAGCAGTAGCTGGAGTGAAGTCATTTCAGTAGAGCAAGGGGTGATCGTCAGAAGAGGAGTTGATGATCTAGAGCCAAATGACTGCTTTATACAAAAAGTGACAACCAGGATGGATTTGCAGACCATTTTTATGTGTCCTGGAGAGTCCCAGAGATACTTAATAGAGTATGGTAGAAATCTGGTAAAAGAATGAATTTTCTATATTTTAGTAGCATAAGTCATAATGCCTCTATAGTTTGGAAGAACAATGAAGTATGGAGTTTTGGGTAGGGTCTGGCTTGTGAGGCATGAGACGTATGTTATCATAAACAGTATTGGTTGCCAAGCAGCAGCTATCTCCCTATTCTTCCTCCTTTTTTTTTTATATTTTTGACTTTCCATTTTGAAATAGTTTTGAATCTTCAGTGAAGTTGAAAATTTTCATATAGAACTCCCATGTTTCTTTCACCAACATGTTAGCATTTCTCCTTAACATTCTCTCCTCTGTCTCTTACACACACACTCCATTTGCAAATGAATTCTAAACTGATACTCAAATATCCCTTAATGCTTTCATTTGTATTAGTTAAAATCAAGAACATTCTCCTGCATTCTAAAGTAACCAACTAGTCAATTCCAACTCATGGAGACCACATGTGTGTCAGAGTAGAATAGTGTTTCATAGGATTTTCAATATTTAATTTTTCAGAAGTGGATTGTTTGGTCTTTTTCCCAGGAACCTCTAAGTGGATTCAAACTTCAAACCTTTAGGTTAGCAGCTGAGCATGATGATAATTTGTACCACACAGGGACTATAACCATCAAAATTAGAAAGTTATTATATTCTCAGAATTACTTATGTATATACCCTGTTCAACATGTCAGTTGTTCCAATAATGTCCATAAAACAATTTAGGAACATGTATTTGATTTAATTGTCATGTCTTTAAATTTTCCATCAATCTGGAACAATTCCTCAGGCTTTTCTTATTTTTCATGACTTACCATTTTTAATACAATAGGCTGGTTGCTTTGTAGAATGTCCTTCATTCGTGGTTTGTCTGATGACATCAAATTTTATCACTTGGTTTAGTGGTTTGTATGATATTTCCCTACTCTGACATTAATAAAAAATTCTATTTACCCTATCAGTTCATGATTAATTAAAATGTATTGTGAATGTAGGCACATTAAGTGTTTTACTATTAGTCAGGACTTTTTCTTCTTTTTTTATTTTTATCAATATAGATGAAAAGATTTCTATTTTACTCAAAGGGTAATCATCTGTGAATACCGTCATTTATTTTAATGCTCAGATTGTTCCACACTTGGCCCATGGATCTTCTTTAAACTGGTGTTTTGATCTTCCACCAGTATCCTTTCAGCAATTCCTGTTTTCTGATACAAGATATTCCAGACCTAGCTTGAAGTTTCTCTTCTCCAGCACTGGACCAATCATTACTCTAAGGGACCCTAGTACATTGGTGTATGTATCATATATAGAAGCCAAAGTCTAGGTGTGCTCTTTTTGAATACAGTGCCAATGTTTCTAAGTCCTTATAACAGACAGAAGAAACTCTGGTGATACTGGACAGCAGTTAAGCGCTAGAATGCTAACTGAAAGGTCAGTGGTTTGAACCCAACTTTTTCACAGGAGATGGATGTGGTAGGCTGCTTCATAAAGTTTACAGCGTTGGAAACTCTATTGAGTAGTTTTACTACAGGGTCTTGGTGTGGTGCTGTAGGATAAGTACTGCACTGCTAACCCAAAAGTTAGTGATTCAAAACCACCTGCTGTTCCTTGGAAATCCTATACAAGGTTTTAATGGCACTTAACAACAAAACCAACATAGAGTCTCTACTAGTTGAAGTAGACATATGGTAGTGGTTTTTGTTTGTTGGTTTGGTTTTTCTTTTTGGCATAATTGATAAAGCTATAAACCACACACCTATACACACACAACCTCATGCAGATCTACATCTACAGTAAAATCTGTCTCTCTATGTTGTTGTTGTTAAGTGCCATTGAGCAGTTCTGACCCATAGCAACCCTATATAGGGTTTCCAAGGAGTGGTTGATGAGCTTGAAACTCCGAGCTTGCTGTTCAAACTGGCTTTGCAGTCCAGCGCATTAACCCACAGTGCCACACCAGGACTCCTATATCTCTATACATGTTAAAAACAATGAGTTCGCCTTAGTACCTCCAATTCCAATTTATAACATACCATATGGTTTATTGTACTTTTATCATGCTGCATCTTTATAAATACTTTCTCTATAAGTGTGAAGCCCAACTCACAGCACCTTCAGTATACTTTCTTATATTTTCAGTTCCTTCAATATTCAACAGACATCCTGGTTGTATTGGACATATCATCAATTTTGAGGCCTCAAGGAAGGGAGAAGGAGAAAGAAGAAAATCTTGGTTATGGGTTTTCTTCCTTTTCTCACAAATTGTATGAAACCTGAGTTCTGGTGAAGAGGGAGTAGAAAAGAGGGAAATTCAGCTATGCAGCACTTATCTACTAGGCCAAAGTATCAACCCTAGTGAAGGGGAAAGGAGAAAATATATGAATGGAGAAATGAAGAAGGAATGGTGACAGGCAATCCTAAGCCTTATAAACCCCTTCTCTCTTGCTTTCCTCTATTAATTTTAGCTGGAAAGCCATATGCTCAAATTCCCAGAATCTCTTGCTATTACCGGTGACTATGTACCAGTTGTGGCCACTTAAGCATAAAGAAACAAGTTTGGAAGAGGTTCCGTTTAAGAGAACTCTGCCTGTATTGGATCTTCTTCCATTCTTCCCTCCTAAAAATGTAGGAGCTATCTTGTAGCTATGTTGAAACATGCATGAGTAGAGGACCAAGAGACTCTCAGAGATGCCCATCTTGATAACTTGATGTGGCTGAATTAATGCTAGCAGCCACCTACCTCTTTTTATTAAAAAAAAAAAAAAAGTACTCATAAACTCCTATTAATTTGACCACTGCAAGTCAAGTGGTTACTTGTAGCTGAATGCATTCCCAATTGAACTCAACATGAGCAGTATTTATTCCCTCATACAGTAAGCCTGTGTGTTGTAAGGGAAGATAATTCCATCTTTAACCCCAAAGTTAGATCATTTGATATAATGGTAATACCAATCCATTATTTGTCTAGGGACTACCAATAATTGGTCTAAAGATGGGCACATGCCCGAATCTGGAAATAACATGGAATGAGAAGGTCATATGAAGAGCCAGTCTTTCTCTTCTTCTGTACGTGGGCATGACTATGAAGTTCAAGTATGCTGTAATCATCTACTCATCAAGGTATTGACCTGAGGGTGAAGAAAACACATTGGAAGAATGCTGAGTCAGACCTAAAGCATTAAATCAAACTCACAGCCTGTCCCATCTTTTGAACCTCAACTATTTGAATCAGTCTGTTTTCTTATTAATCAAGTCAATTTGAACTGGATTTACTTTTACTTCAGAAAGCAACTTAACTGATACACACAGAAGAGTTTTACACTACAGGCTAAGCTCTTGATAAGTTCAAACAAAATATTAATAAGATCAAACTAAACATTATTTTATGTCCAATGATAGGGGAACTGTATGACACAATAAGTTAAAGTTTGAATGAGATGCTACCTTAACTAACCATGACTGCACTATGTATAGAACACTCATAAGGAAGAAAAAAAAATAAAAACAGCACATACAGTGCAAAGACCTGAAACTCTAACTACTGACAGTGGATGGTGGTAGGGACATTAGTGTTGGGTGAAAAATGTAAGTTATTATTGATTTATTAATGAAGTATATGAAAGTAGTTATTGACTGAAAACCATAGAAACCTTTATTTAACAAAATGTAAAAATGTACAACTACTGTTTCTCAGTATATCCTCTATGTAGGTCTATACCCTTCTGAAGGAAGTGTTTCCATCTCTCTAACTCTTCCATGGTGAGGTTCTGTGGGCTAATGCATAAGACTGCAAAGTCACTTGAACTGCAAGGTCGGTAGTTCAAATTCACCAGCTACTCCTTGGAAACTATATCCAGGGTCGCTATGGGTTGGAATTGACTCGATGGCACTTAACAACAACAATCTTTCCCTGGAATATTCTGTGTTCTTGGATTTACACCACATAAAAATAGTAGTTTTGGCATCCTTGAGGGTCTCTAATTGTGTTCATTTAAAAAATCTTTGAGTTTGGGGAACAAAAAGAATTCTGAAAGGACAAGATCATGGCTGTACGATGGATAAAGTATGATTTTTCAAAAAGCTTTTATTGTGAATTGAGTGAAAGTTTACAAGACAGATTTTCAGTTTTACATTGAACAAACTGTATTTTGTTTCCTTGCAATGTTTACAATCCCCTCCATGTACTATCAGTTAATAGTATTTACCTCTATTCCCTCCCTCCTTTGTTTTTTTAAAGAACGTTTTATCATGAATTGAGTGATAGTTTACATGGGAGAACATTGATTTTGCATTCAACCTACCATATTTTGTTTCATTTCAATGATTACAATCCCCTCCATGCATCATCGGTGAACAATATTTGCTATTTGCTTCTATTCCCTCTATTTATTTATTTTGATGTTCACAAAAACACACAAGAATACATAATCATTTAAACAACCAAAAGGCACATTCTGTAAGTCTGCCTCCTGGCTGCCAGCACACAGTCTTTTTCTTTCCATGAGTCTAGAGTCTTCAGCTGCTGTATCTCTTCATGCTATCACCTCTGTCTCCATCTCCGATGCCATTGCTTCTCTGGTTAGGATCCCACGTTCCACTCATGCTCTTCTCTCTTGAGGGTCCTAAGGACCTCTGTTCCTAGAATGTAAGATTAACTAACCCCCCTTTTGTTATACAACTTCTACCTTTACAGTTGTGGCAATCACAATTAGTCATGATAATAAGCTCTGGTA
>NW_006408599.1:10936385-10938154 GCF_000296735.1 Chrysochloris asiatica | reverse complement strand
TGGGCTCAGGAGTTTCCAAATCTCTCCAAACTTTGGACCAACCAGCCCTTCCTCTTCTCTCTCTCATCTCCAGGTCAACAGGAGTCTATGGAATGTGGTTGAACTCTGCCTTTCCTTTTCTCCATTACTGCCTTTCCTTTTCCTCATTACTGCCTTTCCCCTACCCCCATTCACATGTAGACCAACGTGGTTGCCAGCAAGCTTACATGTCTGCTTGTGTGTTCCCTTTGAGTTTCATTCTTGAAGGTGGGTTTGTCCTGAAGGGACTTGATTGTTTCCCTTGATGGCTCCCAGCAAACAGCTTGCTTTTTCTTATAATAGCCAAGCAGACTGCCGTTTTTATTTCTGTTTTTTTCTTGCTGTTGTTTTTTTCCACAACTGACCCACACCCAATGGCATAGACATGGGGATCTTTTGATTTGAAGCAGTTGACAGATGCACCTGTTGGTAAAGAGTCATAGGAATCTCTCCTCTTTGGCTTTCACCATGGAAATCTAGATCACTGGTCTAGTCACTATGTGGTTTTCCAAAATTCAAAGAAAATGTAATTTACCTCATTATTTGAACTAATAAGGATCCATGAAAGCAATAATAAGATAAAAAGAGAAGAGGTAAACATTGGGAAGAAAGACATAAAATAACCATTGTTTGAAGACATGATGTGATTTTATATCTGGAGACTCAGAGTTGTTATTGTTAGGTGTTGTCGAGTTGGTTCCATGTACAACAGAACAAACACTACTGGGTCCGGCTCCGTTCTCACAATCATTGTTCTTCTGGAGACCATTGTTGGAGACACTGTGTCAGTCCATCTTTTTGAAGGTTTTTCTCTTTTTTGCTTAGACAATTGACAGAAATAATTTTGGAACTGAACTGATAAAGCAACTTGTAAGAGGAGCTCTGGTAGCATAGTGGTTATGAATTGGGCTGCGAACCGCAAGGTCAGCAGTTCGAAACTACCAGCTGCTCCGCGGGAGAAAGATGAGGCTTTCTGCTCCCGTAAAGATTTACAGCCTCGGAAACCCTGTTCAGGGTCGCTATGGGTTGGACTTGACTCGATGGCACTTAACAACAACAACAACAATTTTCTTAAGTTATTGTTGTTAAGTACAGTCGAGTTGGTCTGACTCATGGCAACCCTGTGTAGGGTTTCCAAGGAGTGAATGGTGAACTTGTACCATTGACCTTTTGGTTCAAAACAACTTTGCAGTTCAGCACATTAACCCACAGCATTTAATATTATACATTAAACAAATGCACTGGACTGCAAGGCCAGTAGTTCAAACCCACCAACTGCTCCTCAAAATCCTAGACAGAGTTGTTATGAGTTCACACCAACTCAATGGCACCTAACAACATTAATAACAACAAGAACAACACATTAAACAAAATCAATTCAAAACTTTTAATGAAGAGATCCATAACATGAAGCAATTCTACCTTCCATCAGATAACCAAATTTCACTGTTAATTCATCTGAATTGATCAGAGAGATTGCCATTTACTGAGCACATAGTATGTCTCTTGCTTACTACATCATGCTTCTATAATTTGTGCCATGATTTTCTTAGAAATTTTTGTGACACATACTATCATCTCCATTAAGCATATAGGAAATTTAGGACAGAGGATAGCCCCATAGACACACAGCTGGAATACAGTGAAATTAAAATGTCTCTCTGTCTGACTCTGTAATTCATGATTGTTTCACGATTTCCACCATAAGATGTCACTGGTTTGAGTCCTCTGTTATGAAATTCTCCTGTTAA
>NW_006408599.1:10921768-10934441 GCF_000296735.1 Chrysochloris asiatica | reverse complement strand
TTTTTTTCCCCAGTCGCATTCTGAGTTCCTTCCCACCTTCCAGTCCTGTATCTGACAATGTTTCTCTGCTATTCATAGAGTTTTCAGTGACTAGCGATTTGGAAGTAGTGTCCTTACTAGAGTGAAATTCTCAGGGAGCATCCTCCAACTGTGAATCCCAAAATAACAGGGCCTTATTAACCAATGCCTTTGATCATCATCAAGAGCCCAATGTGTCCTTCCTGCCTTGTGTTTAATGAAAATTTCCCTAGAATCCTTGCTTCTGAGAAATGTGTCTCTGTATGAACTGGCAGAAAAACATGGGAGAGTCTTTCTGAAACTTTTTGGCTTTTGCTTTAAAAAAAATTAATGTAAAATGTACTTGGAAATTATTCTACAGAAAATAAAAGAAGAATGTGGAATCCAGAAATTGGCTGCAGTTGGGATAATGACCTTTAAGAAGCAGATTCCATCATTGCCTTCTGTTGTTTAGTGTCTCTTAGTTGGTGGACTGAGAATGTTTATAAGCTGGAAATTGTATTATTCCTCCATATATTGATAAGGTTTCAGATATGAATGACCTATATGATTTGATCTAGTATAAAGAATGTAGGCTTGGAATTGTATGTAATGTCATTCGCCACCTGCTTGTCAGGAGGTGCAGAACACTGTTATGTGGTTGCCTTTTTTTTAGACCACCTGAAACACAGAATAATAAAATATTACTGGGCTATCTGATTTTTCGTTCGGGACATTTTCATAAGATTTAATTTTTCCTGGAATATCTTCTCCTTGTTGTTGTTAAGTGCCGTTGAGTCAGTTCTGACCCATCGCAACCCTGTATAGGGTTTCCAAGGAGTGACTGGTGAGCTTGAACCACCGACCTTGTAGTTCAAACGGCTTTGCAGTCTGGCACATTAACCCAGAGCGCCACACCAGGACTCCTTGGATCATGCTTATTTAATGTTCAAGGCTTAGCTTAGTGCTTACGCACCCATAAAGCTTGTTTTGTTTTTTTCTGTTACCAGGTAGAGTTAGAGTACTCTCTCAGGTTTCACATTGCTTTACACTATCATGAATATCACATCAAATGAATGTCATTTATATTTCCAGGTGTTTCCCTCACCAGACTGTGCCAAGATTGTGTCTGCTTTATTTTCCTTTCCACAATGGCTAGTCTACTGTCTGATGTTCAAAAATATTTGCTTTGATAGACTTGGCCTAAAACAAATGGAGTCATTTGCAGAATAAGTTTTCTTTTGCTCATATTGTTCATATAATTAGCCATTGGTGGTACAATTGCAGAGTTAAACATTCAAGGGCAAATTCAATTCATCCAATTAGTCTTTTGTGTTTTCCTTTCACAATTTCTGACACATACACATATGTCCCTTTACCACCATTGCTTTTTTTCTTAACTAGATTCTTTAAAAAAAATCATAACTGTTCAAGTGTTTAAGGAGTCCCTCGATAGTGCAAAAAGTGAAGAGTTCAGATGCTAACTGAAAAATGGATGGTTAGAGTCTACCCAGAAACAACTCAGAATCAAGGTCTGGCAATCTACTGAAAATCAACTATTGAAAACTCTGGCACACAATTCTACTTTGGCATACATGGAATCACCAGGAGTCAGAATCAACTTGATGCAGCTGTTTATATTTTTGTAATGTTTAAAAGTTTGTAGTAACAGAAAACATTTCCCATGCCACCCATGGTTTACAGACCACCTTTCAGAAACACTGAATTTTGGGTTCTATTATCTACAAAGGAGAACTTTACATGCTCAGAGAAGTATGTGTCTAACCAGAAGCCCCACAGCAGTGAAGTCTGAACAAGAATCCATTCTTCTGAGCTGGCCTTCAATGACAGTTTCATGAATTCAACCAAATATGTACATTTCCTTGGAGCTCCCACACTTGGAGCAGCTTTTGTCATTGCTCCAGGCTCTGTGGCAAGGGTGAAAGAAACACACTGCACAGCTCACCGCCTGTGCCCTAGCAACCAAGCACAACACAGATGGCAAGCTGGCAATCTGCCTGCCAGACGTTGATTGCATACCTGGTGGTGAGACACAATGGCAGCTTTTCCCACGCAAGGATCGCGTGTATGTGCAGAATGTGGCTGAAGTTTATAGTGGTATACAACAAGGCTTGTACCCCAATCCTGAGGCCAATTTGCTGGTTTCAAGTCTGGAGGCAATAACTTTCCACTGGTGTAATGACAACTTGTCTCTTGCAGCTGAATTATGTTAGGACAGTAGGAATTTTCTTCTTTGGTCCCTTTTCAACAGTGTCTTATAATAATCGGGTAGCATTTTCCCAAGATGTTCCCTTGCCAATTACAGATACGGATATGAGCACTGTCTTGAGCACTGTCTGATATCAAAGAAGGAGAATTGTCCCTATGTACAGGAAATGAACAGTCCATATTTTACAGGTAGGGAGACCATAAGTTATTTCAACTAAAGATGCAAAATTAAGTGTTTCTTATTATTTGTTAAATTGAATGAATGACTTGTGATCTGCCATTCTATCACTGCCTCGGCATAAAAAATAAATAATATAGAGTGTGATCCAAGAGCTACTCAGACAAGTAGAGGAGACATACATTTATATTAATAACTATGGTGCAACAAAGTGAACGGTTTAATAGAAGGGTGTACCCAGGCCAGTGGGAGCACAAAGAAGACAGCCGTTAATTCTTCCCAGAGGAGACTGAAAATGAAAGCTAAATCTGAGCTGGGCATAACAGCCAGGGAAATACATTATAGCAGAGTGATGAGAGCTTTTGTTTTGTGGGCTGAGGAATCTGCACTCAACATCATGCTTTGCCATTAATTCATTTTGCGATCTTAGGCAAGTCACTAAGCTTTCCAGATCAGTTTCTTCAGTTGTAAAATGGGGAGAGCAAGAGATCATGCCATGCCTCTGTACACAAAGTAAGAACAAAATGAAATAATTGGTATGAAGGGGTTAGTATCTTTTCTGGCATCTAATATGTGCTTTGTAAATATTAGCCCTGGTTATCATTCTTATCATTATGGTGATGAGGATAATGTGATGATGATATGAGATGCCTTGTAGGCAGACTTGTAATGTGGTATTATCATTGGCATTAGAAAGTGGTTGGAACTCTGGTAGCCTAGTAGATTACACGTTGGCCTGCTAACTGCAAGGTCAGCAGTTTGAATCTACCAGCCATCCTGTGGGGAAAAGATGAGGTTTCTGCTCTCATAAACATTTACAGCCTCAGAAACCCTACACAGTGTCTCTATGAGTCAGAACTGACTCCATGGCATACCGACTTAGCTCTGAATTTTACTACCTGGATGCCCTCATTCACTATTCTGAAGTTATTATATGACTTGACTAAGATAGATAAGTAAACACTTTCATTCCCTAGATTTCCTTCCAAAGGCTAATGGACATTTCTAGAATTGTGGAATTAAAAACAAAAAAAGATCATTTAAGTGTGGTTTGGGTGAAAGTTAACTGAGCAAATTGGTTCCCCATTCAACAACTAATACACTTATTTTTTTCCTCATGACATCAGTTGCAATCTCCCCAGTGTAACAACATTTCTTTCTTCCTCCCTGGGTTCTCCGTTTCCATTCATCTTTCTTTCCTACCCCTTCCTCACTGCTGAACTTTCTTTTAAGGAAAAGTCTCCTCTTTTGATCTTGTAGGTTGATTGCTCTGAGGTGCACGTTCCTCACAGGTAATGTTTGTTCACTTTATAGGCCTAAATACAGCCAGCATGCTCCTTAGCCAGGATGGTGAGACTTCATTTTTCATACTTCGGACATAGTATCAGGAGGGACCAGTCCCTGGAGAAGGATATCATGCTTGGTAAAGTAGAGGGTCAGTGAAAAGGAGGAAGACTCCCAATAAGATGAATTGACACAGTGAGTGGCAGCAGAAATGAGCTCAAATGTAACAACAATTGTAAGGAAGGCACAGGACCAGGCAATGTTTCACTCTGTTGTATGTAGGGTCGCTATGAGTTGGAACTGACTTGATGGCATCTGTAACAAACAGCAAGCTATCTGGCTGAAAAGTTATCTCCAGGGGTGAGTTTCATTTCAAGTTGGAAGGTTATCTAAAGGCCATAGTCTCAGCGATGCCACCATTTCCTGTTTAAGTGTAGTCTTTTTATGATTTTGAATTTTGTTCTGAATTTTTCTTGTACTCTATCCAGGAAATCTTATTGTGATCTCAATGAGAGCAGTTGGAGCCCTGGTGTGGCACTGTGCATTAATGCGCCAGACTGCAAAGCTGTTTGAACTGCAAGGTTGGCAGTTCAAGCTCACAAGCTGCTCCTTGGAAACCCTGTACATGGTCGCTATGGGTCGGAACTGACTCGATGGCACTTAACAACAATGACGACAACAACAACTTTGCTTTAGGTAGGGAGAGACCAGTAGTTGCATCTTAGATGACTGTTTGCAAGTCACTAGTCAGAATTGTGGTTCCTTAAAAACATTTCATTAAGCTCTCAGAGGCAGACAAACAGGTCTATGCATTAGGTTTTAGATGTCAGACATTTTTAAGAGAAATATTATATATGAGTATGGACATTGCATTTCCTAGTATATAAGTCATTTTGACTTAGGTGTACAATTGCAAACTTCATGTCATCAGACTGAAAACTTGAGTTATGATGAAATAAGCAAAAGTATATAGGGTGGGATAATGTTCAGAAAATGAGAAAGACTGATTGAAATAAGTGAATACAGGTCATTAGTCATAGTCTCTACCCTTGAGAAACCCTGGTCTGAGAATGCTCATTGCTAACAGGAATATAATGTAGTGGATACACAATGGGGGAATGCTGAACATGGGGCAGGGCTATACATTGTGCTGTGGTAGAACAGACTAGTTACTGCTGTGTCTCCTCTTAATCATGGTGACCCCATGGTGTGTCAGAGTAGAACTGTGCTCCAGAAGAGTTTTAATGACTAATTTTCTTAGTAGATCACCAGACCTCCTAAGGTGCTTCTGGGTGTATTTAAATCTCCAATCCTATAGTTGTCACCTGATCATGGAGAACAGAAATGAGTGTTAATCCTTCTCAGGAAGCTGGGGAAATGAAGTTGGTGAGTCTTGAAAGCTGAATCAGTCCTCAAGTGGAATAAACAAGAAATTATTGTCCAGGTTGTTGTTGTTAGGTGCCATCAAGTCAGTACCAACTCATAGCAACCTTATGCACAGTAGAACAAAACACTGCCTGGGCCAACCTCACTACTATTGCCATGCTTGAGTCCATCGGTGCTGCTCCTCGGCCAATCCATCTCATTGGGGGTCTTCTTCTTTTTCTCTGACCCTCCACCTTACCAAACATGATATCCTTCTCCAGTGACTGGTCCCTCTTAACAATATGTCCGAAGTATGAGAGACAAAGTTTGGCCATCTTGGCCTCCAAGGAGCACACTGGCTGCACTTCTTCCAAAATGGATCTATTGGTTCTTTTGGCAGCCCATGGCACTTCAATATTCTCCTCCAACACCATAACTCAAAAGCATCAATTCTTCTATCGTTTTCCTTATTCACCGTCCAGCTTTTGCATGCATATGAGGTTATTGAAAATACCATGGCTTGGGTCAGGCACGCCTTAGGCCTCAAGCTGACAACTTTGTTCTTCAACACTTTAAAAAGGTCTTGTGCAGCAGATTTGCCTATTGCAATACGCAGTTTGATTTTTTGACTGCTGCTTCCCTGAGTGTTGATAGTTGATCCAAGAAGAATGAAGTCCTTGACAACTTCAATCTTTTCTCCATTGATAAGAATGTTGTTTATTGGTCCAGTGCTGAGGATTTTTGTTTTCTTTACATTGAGATGTAATCCATACCGAAGGCTGTGCTCTTTGATCTTCATCAGTAAATGTTTTAAGTCCCCTTCACTTTCAGCAAGCAAGGCTGTATCATCTGCATGTTGCAGGTTGTTAATGAGTCTTCTTCCAATCCTGATGTCATGTTTTTCTTCATATAACCCAGCTTCTCGGATTATTTGCTCAGCATACAAGTTGAATAAGTATGGTGAAAGAATACAGCCCTGTTGCACACCTTTCTTAATTTTAAACCATTCAGTGTCCCCATATTATGTATAATATAAATTTATAAATTATGTAAATATAAATTTGTAAAATAAAATTGTAAATGCCAAGAAGAATTAGCATTTGTAGTATGTTTGGGGAGTGTTGTTGTTAAGTGCCATCAACTCTGTTCCAACTCACAGCGACCCTTGTAGGGTTTTTGAGGTATGGCTGGGGAGTTTGAACCATCGACCATATGGCTCACATGGTGGTAGTGGTGGTTATGTGCCATGAAGTCGGTTCTGATTCATAGTGACCCCGTACAGGGTTTCTAAGGCTGTAAATTTTTACGGGAGCAGAAAGTCTCATATTTCTCCCACAAAGCAGCTGGTAGTTTCGAGCTGCTGACCTTAAGTTTTACAACCTGATTAGTAACTCTACTCTACCAGAACTCCCTTTTTTATAGGATTTCCAAGAAGTGCCTGGTAGGTTTGAATTGCTGACCTTGTGGCTAGCAGTGCAGTGCTTATTCTACAGTAGCATACCAGGAATCCATTTGGGGAATGGTGATATAGAAATCTATTCACTGGGAAAGAGTGTCAAACTAGACTGGAAAGATTGGTTGGAGCGAGATTTTAGGAAGGGAGGATTATAGGAAACTGTTTTCATTCAAATAATTTCAATATGAATCACATGTACTCCAATACTCTCACTATCTGCCTTAAGTTTCTAAGGCTGCTATAACTAAATGTCACAAAGTGGGTCACTTTAAAGAACCAGAATGTATTGACTAAAAGTTCTGGAGGCTGTACGTCCAAATAAGGTTATCGACCATGTTTATTTCTGCTGAGGACTCTGAGAGAGGAACTAGTCCATTACTCTCTACTATGAAGGATTGGAAGACTAGCAACACTTGGTGTTGTCTGACTTGTAGGTGCATCTTCAAATGGTGACTTGCTCTTTTGGGGGACTTTGTATCTATTCTTCCCTTTTATAAGACACCACCTTAAAGGAATTAAGACCTATCCTACTCTGGTATGACCCCATGAAATCTAATTGATTAGTCCAGGACTGATATAGGATCATAGATTTTGGGAAAGGGGGAGTATAGGATCATAAAGTTTAAAATTAGGACAGTTCCAGGAAGACTGCCCAAGGAACAAGATGTTGTTGATGTTAAATGCTGTCTAGTCAGTTCCAATTCATAGTGACCCTGCATAGGGTTGTCAAGGAGCAGCTGGTGGGTTTGAACTGCTAACTTTGTGGATCAAACCAACCTATTAGGATTTGTGTATTCTACAGTGCCACACCAGGGATGAGATTTTATTGTTGTTGTTAAGTGCCATTGAGTCAGTTCCAACTCTGATGAGATGGCCACCTGATAATTTTAAGCAGGAGAGAGGGAACATGGGAAATGAGCAAAGCAAAGAGAAAAAGCCAAGGTTTTTTTTTTGGAATTCCCTTTGGAATTTTTTACTTGAAACATGAGCACCTGAAGCAGACATTCAGTAGCTCCTTTCCCCATCAGTTGAAGCTTGTTTCCGGGGTGCACTCAGCTGTCCTTCTGGGCTGGGCTGCCTGTACACTGTAAGTTTTTGTGAATCAGAGAAAGCTCTGAAGTAACATTTAGAAAGTACTGTTAGAGCACTTGTTGAGGGCTCTTGGTAGTATTAGGTGAGTGCAAATGGTCTACTAGAATGAGTGCTCCAAGTATAGGTGAGCCACTCCATTCTGAGGTGGGCACCACAGAAGCATGTGACATCCTGTGTGTTACTTTACTGAAGACCTTTGAAGACTCAGATTTTATCTACAGGAGAGTGATTTTTAAACTAAGCTCCTTTGATTGACAGGTTTCTAGGAGTTGTGTCTTGACCAAGCCTCCTGTATGCACTTCTGTTATAGGGATGATTTGGTACCTTGCTTCTCTTCTTTAATTTTACATATTATGCAACTTTCACTTGAAGAAAAAGTTTCCTAGTTTTAAAACTTTGCTTAATACTGCAGTGGGTAATTGGAGTCATTGAAATGTTTATACACAGGAATACATGTTCACATGGATGCTTGAGAAATTCTGTCCTGCTAGCAGCTTGGAGAATGGGCAGAAGGAACAAGCCTGTAGACAAATGAAACAACCTTGGCATTGTGACAATCATCTGCTCAATGGATATTAGAGAACAGGAGAGGGCGAGAGGCTAGAGAACAAAATCTACATATGTTGTAAGAAATTACAATAGATAATTTGGGGGAATTTTGTTTTTTACAGAATTAATAGTTTTTACTCAGTTTAACTTTTATTTTTTGAAACTTTATTGTGAACTGAGAGAAGGTTTACAGAGCTGATCCTCAGCTTTACATTCAACAAATCAGTTTGTTTCATCTCAATGATTACAATCCCCTCCATGCAACAACAATTCTCCCACTTCTCCGTGGTTCTTATTTCCATTTCATCTTCCTTCCCATCCCTTCTGAATTTTGTCCTAAGGAAAATGGATGACCATTTCATGATGGTGAGAATACCTTACTAATGTTGTGGTTTTCCCTATATACATATCTACCACTTGGCTGAAAATTGGGCCATGAGGATGAGTTCTATTTCAGACCTGAATGTAACTCACCCTTGTGTCTTTTTCTGACCGGCAAATTCAATCTCATTTATAATTTTGAGTATTGTTCCATCTTGTCCCCCACTCTTTCTGGAACCTTCTAATGTGATCTCTTTCAGAGCAGTTAGTAGTGGTAGCAGGCACTATCTAGTTCTTCTAGTCTCAGAGTCATACAGACTGCTGTTTACACACTTCATTAGTCTATTGGATTAATTGATTTCACGTGTTTCAATTTTCATCATTCTTCTTTCCTCTACACATGGAAAAAACCAATAGTTGCATCTAGATAATTGCTCATGAGCGTTTAAAATCCTAGTCACTACTCACCCAGGAGCTCTGGTAGCTTAGTGGTTATGAATCGGGCTGCTAACCTTAAGGTCAGCAGTTGGAAACTACCAATTGTTCTGTGGGAGAAAGATTAGACTTTCTGCTCCCCTAAAGATTTACAGCCTCGGAAACCCTGTACAGGGTCACTGTGAGTCGAAACTGACTCCACGGCACATAAGCACCACCATCACTCAACAAAATACGATATACAATATTTTCTTTATGGACTATGTGATGCTAAATGACCATAGTGTCTCCTGAGATATGATCTTGAGTCCCTGGACCCAGAAACTTTCTACCTCAAGATGTTTGTTAATGTATAAGAAGTTTTCATCATTTTTTCCTCTGTATGGAGTCCTCAAATAGTGCTGTAGGATAAATACTGGACTGCAAGGTCAGTTTGAACCACAAGGTTTGCAGTTCAAACTTACTAGCCACATCTTGGTGCATGGTCGCTATGGGTAGGACCGACTTGATTGCACTTAACAACAATAACAACATGGCCCACCACATTCATAGATTCCAGTCTCTCCTCACTCTTGCCAGCATTTGTTGTTTTCTTTTATTTTTGAACTTTGCTATTAATGCTGAGATGAGCTAATACGTCACTGTTGTTTTGATTTGCATCTGTTTTGCATCTGTCTAATAGGCGTCCAAAGAGCTCTGGTAGTGTAGTGGTTATGAATTGGACTGCTAATCTCACGATGAGCAGTTTGAAACTATCAGCTGTTCAGCTGGAGAAAGATGAGGCTTTCTTCTCCCATAAAGATTTATAGCCACAAAAATCCTGTACAGGGTTGCTATGAATTGTAACTGACTCCATGGCACATAACAACAACAACAACAAATAGAGGAGTCCAAGGTGGATTGATTGAAGGAACTGGCAAAGAACAAGGCACCAGGAATTGATGGAATAAAAACTGAAATATTTCAAGAAAGTGAGGTGACACTGGAGGAGGCACTCACTCATCTCTGCCAAGAAATTTGGAAGACAACTATCTGTCTGACTGATTAGAAGAGATCCGTGTTTGTGCCCATTTCAAAGAGAGGTGACCCAACAGAATGTGAAAATCATCAGACAATATCTTTGATATCCCATGTGAGTAAAGTTTTATTAAAGGTAATACAGAAACAGCTGCAAGCATACAGTGACAGAGAACTTCCAGAGGTTCAAGCTGGATTCAGAAGAGGACATTGAACGAGGGATATCATTGCTGATGTCTGATGGATCTTGGCTGAAAGCAGAGAATACCAGAAAGATGTTTACCTGTGCTTTATTGACTATGCAAAGACTCTCAATTGTGTGGATCATGACAAGCTATGGACAACATTGTGAAGTATGAGCATTCCGGAACACTTAATTGTGCTCATGAGGAATCTGTACACAGACCAAGAGGTTCAAACAGAACATGGGAACATTGAATGGTTTAACATTAAGAAAGGTGTGTGACAGGGCTATATTCTTTCACCATATTTATTCAACCTATATGCTGAGCAAATAATCCGAGAAGCTGGGTTCTATGAAGAAAAACGTGACATCAGGAGGAAGACTCATTAACAACCTGCGCAGATGATACAACCATGCTTGCTGAAAGTGAAGAGGACTTAAAATATTTACTGATGAAGATCAAAGATCACAGCCTTCAATATGGATTGCAACTCAATGTAAAGAAAACAAAAATTCTAACCACTGGAGCAATAAACAATATTCTTATCATCAGAGAAAAGATTGAAGTTGTCAAGGATTTCATTCTTCTTGGATTAGCTATCAACACTCACGCAAGCAGCTGTCAAGAAATCAAATGATGTCTTGCATTAGGCAAATCTGCTGCACAAGACCTTTTAAAAATGTTGAAGAGCAAAGATGTCAGCTTGAGGACTAAGGTCCGCTTGACCCAAGCCATGGTATTTTCAATAACCTCATATGCATGTGAAAGCTGGACAGTGAATAAGGAAGAGCCTAGAAGAATTGCTGCTTTTGAGTTATGGTGTTGGAGGAGAATATTGAAAGTGCCATGGGCTACCAAGAGAACCAACAGATCTGTGTTGGAGACAGTGCAGCCAGAGTGTTCCTTGGAGGCCAGGATGGCCAAACTTCTTGTCTCATACTTCGGGAATATTGTCAGAAGGTACCAGTTGCTGGAGAAGGATATCATGTTTGGTAAGGTGGTGGGTCAGAGAAGGAGAGGAAGACCCCCCCCGTGAGATGGATTGGCCAAGTGGCAGCATCGATGGGCTCAGTTGTGAGGCTGGTTCAGGACCGGGCAGTGTTTCATTCTGTTGTGCATAGGGTCTCTATGAGTCAGTACCAACTTCATGGCACCTAACAACAATAACAATAGGAGTCCTGGTGAGTCACTGCAGGTTAAAGTGCTGGACTACAAAGTTGGTTTGAACCATAAGGTCGGCAGTTCAAGATGGTGAGAATACCTTACTAATGTTATTGTCCTCAGAAACCCTGTACAGGACTGCTATGGATTGGAACCAACTCTATGACACTTAAGAACAACAACAACAATAGAGTCCTGGTGTGGTGTTGTAGGATAATCACTAGACTGCAAAGTCAGTTTGAACTGCAAGTGCTTCAAATGCATCAGTTGCTCCTCAGAAACTATATACAAGGTCATTATGAATTGGAACTGACTTGAAGGTACTTAAAAATAACAACAACAGATTACTAATGAGTAGTCCTGGTATGAAGTAGTAGGATAAACACTGGACTGCTAACCACAAGGTTGGTGGTTCAAATCCACAAGTTGCTTCTTGGGAACACTATACAGTGTCACTATGAATTGGAACCTACTCCACGCCACTTAGCAACAACAACAGTTAATGATCACACACACTTCTTCATGTTCATTGGCTACCCAAATATCTTCTTTGGTGAAGTGTCTGCTCATGTTCTCTACCCAGTTTTTAATTGGGCCATTTGTCTTTTTCTTGTAAAGTTACTGTCATTTTCTATACATTCTATAAGAGATTAGTCACTTGTCTGATATGTCATTCAAAAAGACTTTTTCCCAGTCTATGGGCTCTCTTTTCATTCTTTTGGTGAAATATTATAATGTATTTTAGTGCCTAATTTTTAGGAAGTTCCAGTCAGCTACTTCGTCTTCTACTGTTTGTGTGTTTTTAGTTATGTTCGATAGTTTTATTAATGCCATGTATCAGAGTCTGGGGGTAATTTTTAAGAAGTACAGAAATAAATGAAAATACTTATGAATCATGTGCGTGTTAAAAATAAATATTCATGGTTATAATGATGATGATGATGATGATGCATTCTAACTCATACCAACCGAGTCCAAGTAAGTAAGTCCTACAAACCAATATCTTTGAAGCTCAAACGTTCTTTCCCTTGACAAGACCTAGGGTCCCTGGAACTTGGCTCAGAGTTGTTCATGAAGACAGTGATTAAACTCTGAGGCTACATAGTGCCCAGGTAAGGAGCAAGAGGAATCCACACCTGAACTTTCCCATGCTTCTTCTCAACTAAAAAGAATCACATCTCAGTGCTTACATGAATAGGGAAAGAACTTGTACAAATTCTGAGAACACACACATAATCTTGAATGAGATCCTTCCTCAGCACTCCAGTGTTTTCACTCGACTCCAGCGGCACCATAATCCATGGCTCAGCCTTCTATTCAATTCAGCACACTATGTCGATCAAAGTTACTGAATGTTTATCACACAAAACCTTTGGTTCAAACAGACCCATAACAAAAGAAGAA
>NW_006408599.1:10905187-10920708 GCF_000296735.1 Chrysochloris asiatica | reverse complement strand
AAAAAAACTTTGGATCAAGTGAGAAATATTTTGAAAATGCTGTAGGTAAAATTGAAAACATTAACTCTTCTGAAATGAATATGAGGACCATTAAGCCCAGTTCCCATAGGTCATTCCAAATAGGGACTATAACAATCCTTGGAATCTATAGAGACCAGTTTCAAGTATGTGATCAAGAAAAATATGAATCTAGACAAGTTCTGCTATTAAAGACCTATGGCAAATTTCTCTGAATCAGACTTCTTCCTGGATTTGAATCTCAGTCTAAACCTTAACTACTGCTCTGTGATTTTGGAAGAAATGGTTTGGCTTATGTATCCCTCAGTTTTCTCATCTTTAAAGCGAGTAACATTTTGCTCACTTAGGAAGAGGACTAATGTGAGGATTACATGATAAAAGACACATTAAAAAACATTTGGAATAATGCCTGGTAGATAGCAAACACCCAAGAAATATTATACAATATTGCTTTAGTTATTGTCATAGCTTAAACTTAAGTCATTGAACATTACTTAGTATGATAAATAGGTCCAGACTAGTGTGTCTGTGTGCTCATCTTCCTGGAATGTATGTAATAAAAATATCAATATAATCAGTAACAGTAACCATTAAACCTCACCAATAATCACAGAAATCACTTTCCTTTGTGGCCTCATAGTAGCCCTAAAAGGTAAACCCCTTTTATCTCCACTTTACATATAAGTAAATCAAAGTTATGAAAGGTTGAGCTACTTGCCCACAGCCAGATGACTAATATATGGCAGAATCAGGATAGACATCTAGAACTGTCTCATTCAGAGTCCCAGTTGTTTACTGTTCCACAATAACCTCATGCCCTCTCAAAAAAAATTTTTTTTTTTTTTTTTTGCCACAAAGACATTTTCAAGCACTGGTTGTAAGGATCAAGTTTTTGGGTCCTGTTGCCTACATATGCAGACTGTGTTCAGGAATAACTGATGCCTCCTTATTAATGCTCTACAGACTCGTACACATGAGGATGACAATAGTTAGGGGCTCACAGGCTCTAGGCTCCTTTCAGTTAATAGGAATGAAACCCTAACTCAAGAAAACGCTACTCCATTTTCTCCTTTTGCTTCACATTAAGGACATAGATGCAGAACTCCCTCTATTCAGACACCGAAAGGCAAGAGACATGATGTAGACATCTTTGTCAGTTTGGGGCTCAAACAATGATTTGACAATGTCGTACTTGTGTGGCTTGTGCAAGTCTTTTCTATTCTTTAAGTCTTAATTTCTTCCTTTATTCAGGTTACTATGGCAACATCTTCAGTCTTATTACGTGTTTAATACAGCACAGTCTGACCTCTTATTCCATCTTAATAGTTTTGTTTTCCCTAATAACATGTCTTCTGTAATGGTGAATTACGATATTCAGAATTGCTCTTGAAGACTGCCTTGTAAAATAAAGTAAGTAATTCTGAAAAAAAAAAAAGCAAAATAAATAAATAAAATGGATGTTCAAAAAAATAAATTCTTCATGACGTTAGAGTAATAACATGCACCCACAGGGTGGCTATGAAGATAAAGGATAACATTTCTTAACACAGTGTCTGGAGTTCTCAATTGATGTTGTTGTCATTGTTTTAGTGCCGTCAAGTTGGTTATCACTCATAGAGACCCTGTAAAAGGCTTCCAAGGAATAGCTGATGGGTTTGAACCATCAACCTTTGAGTTTGCAGTTCAGTGCTTATCCTATGCCACACCAGGACTCCAGAGTACTCAATATATTGGAGCTATTATTACAATCCTACCATCCATCTGTCATTTTGTTGAATGTGGTAGCTTGTGTGTTGCTATGATGTTGGAGGTAATGTCATCTGTATTTCAAATATCCGCAGGGTCACCCATGATGAACAAGTTTCTGGAGAGCTGTCAATAGACTAGGAAGATAGGTCCGATGCTCTACGTCTGAAAATTAGCCAGTGAAAACCTTATGGATCACACAAGAGCACTGCCCTATTTGCTTGCTTCAGATACATGATGAAGAAGAATTGAACATTGAAGGGGGATCTCATGTGTGGTGATGAAGGGGAACAGCAGGGTGTAGGGTACCTTTGGTGAGATGAATTGGCACCAGGGTCACAATGATAGACTTGAACACTCTAGCAATCATGAGGATGTCATAGGATCAGGCAACGTTTTGTTCTGTTGTACATTAAGATTACTATGAGTCAGAGTAAACTTGACAGCAGCTTACAAGAACAGTGTTATAATTAATGTACTCTTTAGCCCCATCAGTCTCAGGAATCTGTGTCCAACCACATTTCTCCCAAGCATGAGTTCCTTTCCCAGGAGTCTGTGTGCTCTGTATGGCTGAGAAGGCACCAGGCTATTCTCTGCTCCGACGATAAAGCAGCACTTTCTCCACCAAATAATGTCACTGAATCAACTCAACATTTTTTCTCCCCCTCCCCCTCCCAGCTAACTACATTTTGGCACTTCTTCAAGGGGCTTTCTGTAATGAGCAGGTTCCCAGAGAAAGCTGTTTCCTGAAAGGCTTATAGCATTTAAAAGAAAACAAGTTTGGGGTCTCAGAATTCTTGCTTTTAAAGAAAGAAAGAAAGAAAGAAGCTTAATCTGCAGGCCTGGCAGCTGTAGCAGCAGCCTTCTGCTTTCCTGATCAGAAACGTAAAGAACCAGCATCTCATCATGCGTGCGATTTCCCAGCTCCTTTTGCAACTTCATTCTTGCCTGCTGATTTGCCTGGAGAGAGCTTGGTGGGAACCTAGACTCTCCCCTAATTCTTTGTTCCTCAAATTAGGGCTGGGTACTGTTGCCATCCCAACCAGCATGGGTAAGCCCTTTCCTTATAGTAGCTTGAAATATAGTGGCTTGGGTGTGGGCATTGTTTCTCTGACAGGTTTTAAAAAACTTCTAGTGTATTGGAGTAACGTATATGCACAAGAGGCAGACAGATTTGGATGGGATGTTGAATCTGCTACAGCCCAACCCAGCTGTGGCATCTTCAGTAAATCACTTATTTTTCCTAAACTTATTTTGTCTTTACTGTATTTTCTTTTGCTCATGTTGTGAAGATTCTATGTGGAAATAGATATTAAGTGCTGGGTACAATTGTGGATTAGGCATTGGGCTGCTAACCACCAGGTGCTCGGAGGGAGAAATATGAGGCTGTCTGTCTGTTCCCATAAAGATGTGATGCCTTGGAAACCCTACATAGGATTGCTGTGATTCCAAATCCACTCAGTGGCACTGGGATGATGCAGCACATCTAGAATATTCTATGTGTTTGTTGTTGTTAAGCGCCATTGAGTCAGTTCTGACTTATAGTGACCCATTATAGGATTTTCAAGGAGTAACTAGTAGATTTGAACTGCAGACGTTTTAGTTAGCATTCCAATGCTTATCCTACAGCGCCACACCAGTACCCCATTCTATGTGTTTAATAAATGTTCATTTATCCACAACTAATACATTGATTAATTCGTAATAAATGTCTCCTAGTGGCATAGCTCTGGTAGCGTAGTGGTTACGAATCGGGCTGCGAACCTTAAGGTCAGCGGTTCGAAACTACCAGCTGCTCCGCGGGAGAAAGATGAGGCTTTCTACTCCCGTAAAGATTTACACCCTCGGAAACCCTGTACAGGGTCGCTATGGGTCAGAACCGACTCGATGGCACATAACAACAACAACAACAGTGGCATAGTAGCCAATTGAACCAATCAGCTGCTCCATGAGAGAAAGATGTGACAGTCTGTTTCCATACAGATTTCTAGGCTTGGAAACACTACGGGGCAGTTCTATTCTGTCCTATAAGGTTCCTATGAGTTGGAATTGAATCAACTCATTCGATTTGGTTTTTGGTTTTGGAGAGCTTTCTGTGTGACACATTGGGTGAGGCATCAGAAATGAAGAGAGAGTAAGCAAATCAGACGCTGTCATTGCTTTTAACTGTTTGGTGAAGCTATGCTTTATGCATTGGGTAACAAGTGCTGGAAATAAATGTCTAGTACGATATGTTGCTGTTGTTAAGAACCTTGGAATTGGTTCCAACTCATAGCGACCTGGTATAGGGTTTCCAAGGACCAGCTAGTAGGTTTGAACAGTTGACCTTGTGGCTAGCAGTCCAGTGTTTATCGTACAGTGCCACACCAGGAGTCCACATATAGTTATCCAAAAACCATTGAATTTTAAAGTTATATGAGACCTTGGAGACCAAATAATCTTTCTTAAAATGAAAGTAAATGGTGTCTCAGAGAGGAGAAGTGGTCTATTTAAAATCACATGGAAAGCCATAGCAAAAACCCAAACTTCACTCATCGTTCATTCCTTTTTTTCTTTTTTCCATTCCAGAAGCTCACAGTTGCATTGACCTTTGAAGCAATTTTCAAAGAAAACACATTAGTTATTTTAATAAACAAAACAAAACAAAAACTAGTACCTGGAAGCAGCTCTGCTTAATGTGGTTATTTGGCTTAGTGAGTAATCACTTACAAACAAATGGGTATTATATACATACATTTTCGTTTCCATGATTTTCTGCAGTATAAAGCATTACCCCACATGAAGATTATACTACAGTTCTGATCTTTTTCTAGGGGGCATTCACAATTGAGTTTGCTCTAGCCTCAACATGAATAGCTTATGAAAGAGTCATTGGAAACCATCTTTTCTATCTCCACAATCTGAATTGAAAGGAAGTTTCACCTTTTTTTCCAATAGGACCTCACACAGAGATTTCATTAGAAATCTTTTCGTGCTTCCAAAAAGCATCATTTGCCAAAAAAAATATTCATTACTCAGTTTAAATCTACTGGAGAAAAGTAAGTATCAACAATCAGTGTGATTCAAAAGTATTGAGGCCATAAAGAGAATCCATAAGCATTAGTAGAATTAACTTTAACACAGAAGCATGTAGATTCTTGAACAAAGGTGTTTGGAGACCCTGAGATTTTCTCAGGGCAAGGAATTCCTTCATGTGTAATTATATGCTACAAGATCCACTTGATGGTAGTTTGCTTAGAAACTAGAGTTCAAATTAGTTTGGATTTAGTTAGAGCTCCTAGACTCTTTTCCCTGATTGTTAAACAGGATAAATAGTCTCTCTTCTGGAAAGCCCTGTATCAAGGTGGCCTGGGATAAAACATCTTACCCATCTCTATAGCCTTATGGGATTGGTTTGTAAGGGCAATTGCTAACTTCAGCTGATTCTTGCAGCCACTCTCCACCAAAAGGTGAAAATGGCATGTTGGAACTTGTTTATATTGGAGCGTTTACTTCCTTCCATCCAGATGATGCTAGGTAGGGTGGGGTAGGATGCCGTTTCTTATGTTTAGGTGGATATACATTTCCTGTAGCTCCAAAGTAAGGAAAGAGGGTTTTCATGGTTCAGAATTTCCCTTTCCCTTCTTGTGAAACAGACAATACAGGGGAGAAAGACAACTGAGTTTAGTGGGTCTGGGAATTGAGTGTTGGCACTGTTCCTTTACTGGCTATTGTTATGAGGTGCTATTGAGTCCGTTCCTACTCAGAGAAGCTATATGCTACTGAATGAAACACTCCAGTCTTGTGCCATCCTCATTGCTGTGTTTGAGCCCATTGTCAAAGTTGCTGTGTCAGCCCATCTCATTGAGGGTCTTCCTCTTTCTCGCTGAACTTCTTTGCCAAGCATACCATCCTTCTCTAGTGATTGGTCCCTCCTAAAACATACTCAAAGTTCATGAGAAGAAGTCGTGCCATCCTCTCATCTAAGGAGCATTCTTGTTGTAGTTCTTCCATTCTTCTAGCAGTCCAGAGTATGTTCAATATTCTTTGCCAACACCATAATTCAAAACACATCTTTTCTTCTACGGTCTTCCTTATTCACTGTCCAGCTTTTGCATGCAAACAAGGTTATCAACATACCATGATTTAGGTCAGTCACACCTTAGTCTTCAAACTGACACCTTTGCTTTTCAGCACTTTTTTTTGTTGTTGTTGAGTGCCATTGAGTTGATTTCAACACATAGCGATCCTGTACAGGGTTTCCAAGGAGTGGCTGGTGAGCTTGAACCATCAACCTTGAGGCTAAAACTGACTTTGCAGTCCAGTGCATTAACCCACAGCACCACACCAGCACTTTAGAGAGGTTTTTGCTGCAGCAGATTTGCCCAAATGCAATACATAATTTGATTGCATGACAGCTGATTCCACAGGTGTTATTTATGGTTACAAGTGAAATAAAATCCTTGACAACTTCGACCTCTTTCCTGTTTAGTCATGTTGTTGCTTATTGGTCCAGTTGTGAGTAGTCCTGGAAAAGATTATTGTTGTTTTATGTGCTGCTGAGTGGATTCGGACTCAGTGACCCAGAACCGGGTTTGTGAGAGCAGCTGGTGAGTTTGAACCACTAACTTTGAGGTTTGCAATCCAGTGTTTATCCTGTAGTGCCACACTTGACCCTTTTTGTCTTTGGCAGCTTCATTTGTAAAATAAAAGGAATCATTTGATATCTAATTTATGGACTTATGGACTCTTGGTATGGTGTTGTAAGGTAAACACTGGGCTGTTAATAACAAGGTCCACATTTCAAACCTACCAGCTGCATCACAGAACCCTATACAGGGTCACTATAAGTTGGAAATGAGTCAATGGCATGTAACAAAAACACCAACATCTAATGTATAGAGTTGTTGTAATGCTTAAATAATAAATGATAGATAAAGGTCTTGGAATGCAAGAAGCCTAAAAAATATGATTTTTTTAAAGGTTTTATTGTGAATTATGTGATAGTTTACATGGGAGAACATTAGCTTTACATTCATCCTATCATATATCATTTCATTGCTATGATTACAATCCCCTCCATGCATCATCAAACACCCAAAGGGTATAACCCGCAAACCTGCCCCTCACTCATCAGCACACAGCCCCTCTCCTTCTCTGGGTCCATAGCCCCCAGCCACTCCATCTCTCCATGTCATCATCTCTGCCTCCATCTCTGGCATCACTCTTTCTCTGGGTAGGGTCCTGCACTCCACTCTTCTCCCTTGATGGTCCCAGAGACCTCTGTTCCTGGACTGCAAAGCCAACCACTCCCCTCCATTTGCTATGAAATGTCTACCTTTACTTTTCCAACCCTCACAGTCAGTTCTGGTAACAATTATTCACTATTGTGCCACAAGAGTCCTATCCCCATCTCCTTTCATTAGCCCCACCCAGACAGATTAGATACTACTCAGTGGAGATTCTACCTTCCTCCGCGCCCTCTGGATCTAGGCTCTCTCTTGAAAGCTTGTCAGTCAGTCACTTCTTACCTTTGTAGCCCCCTCATTTTGGTTATCCAATGTCCAAGTTGCCCATCCTTGCCTACCCTGTGTACCAAGGGGGTGGGAATGATCCACGCTATAAAAATTTGTTCCCTCTTTTGAGCTATTGCATCCGTAGGTATAGGTCAAGTTCATCAAATTGTATCAGAGTACTCTTTTTTTTCTTCTTCTTTCTTCTAGTTGAGCTCTGCTCATCTAGTCATTGAAGCCAGGTCAAGTGGGTATTTTGTGCAAGTGTTGGTGTTCTTGTGTATAACCCCTTGCTTCTTATCAGTTGGATGCTTCACTCTCCACTCTAGTCCTCTATGGCTATGTCACTGACTCTGGGCCCAGGAGTCCCCAGGGCTTGCCATACTTCTGGCCATTCAGGTCTCCATCCAGGTTCACAGGAGTCTATTGAATGTGATAGGATTTAGCTCACAGCCTCATTGCTGTTTTTCCCTCACTTCCTCTTATCAGTGACCAATGTGGTCACCAGTCAGACCGCATGCCTGCTTGTGTATTACCATTAAGTCTTAGTTTTGGAAGGGGGTTGTCCCTGAGGGGACCTGACCACTTGCCTTGATGTCTCTTGGGTGAGCAACTTGTTTGTTCTCGTAGTAGTCAGTCAGACTGGTGTTATTGTTTTTATTTTTCCTGTCAGTCTTTCTTTCAAGAAGTATCTTCTGTTCTTCTAGCTGCTCCAGGCTGGTCTGCTTGTCCTTTCAAGTGCAAATTTCCCACCTCAGATGATTCTGGATGGGGTTCAGGATTCCACCTATGGCCTTATGCAATGTAGAGGCTCCAAAGGAAGCCTCCTTCACTGGGCAAGTTGTAGCCCTATTTTAGGTATTCCAATCAGTTACAGACAGAAGACAGACTTACAAGCTTTCTATGGTGATGTTTCTGGCTATTCCTTTCTCTCCCCCTCAAGTGTCTATTTTACAGTAGTAGGCAAGGGAAACCAAGATTCAAGAAAGCCAAGCATCTTAATGTTATTCCTCCTCTTTTACCCATTCAAACCATGCCTCAGTCCCTGTATCCCAGAGCCCTGTTGTTCCAAGGTTGTGCATACATCATTATTTACCTCTGTCCCACTTAGTCCATGAAAACCTGCCTAACTGTTCTCCCATCTACCTTATTCTTCCATTCCCCTCCCCCTTCTTTCCTTCTTTTGTATTGCGCTCCCCCCCCCAGCACCCAAACTATCCTGTGTCTATTACCTATCCTGTGCTCCACCTTCCCCTCCCTCCCCTCACCCCCCCTCCCATCCGAGTAATCAGCAGTTAGGATTTTTTTAAAATAATATTTTAAGAGACTTTCAGAGATGTGTAAAGGAGAGCTTTCTAAGATATAGACATACTGAGACTATAGATGTCCATTGAAATGAACCGATGGAGTTTTGAATTTTATCCCAGTTTCTACACATGTTCCAATTAGTCAGGGTGCGTTGATGTGATCCAACTAAAAGCATTCACACTAAACGAATCTGTAAAACACTGATATCCAGGTAGAACAATACATTCTTTTGGTGAACTTAGAAAGAGCTATCATTAGCCTGTGAGTTTGAATGCTCATAAGAGCTGGTCTACTTCTCTCCACCTCACTTAGAAATATTTACAAGGGAGGCTAAATTGCTGCTAGAGGGAAGTGATTTGAAGATACAGAGTGGAAAACAGTCAACTCAAGTACTTTATTGGCTATTGAGAAAGAGCCATGCCTTTTTGGCAGAACTTCTCTAAGGTTGTGACAAATTATTGAAACACCTAGTATGTTCATGCCAAACAAGACAATGTGTATTGTGAAATACTTTTCTTCCACCCAAACTATCTTCCTAAGAGGGATTCTCCTCTCTTTCTCCTGCTATTATGTTGAATGAGCAGAGTAGGTGAATTACAGTCACAAAATGACTATATGTTTTCTTTCAGTTATTGGGGCCCCTATATGGGCTCCTTTATATAGACACCTTGTATAAAAACTATCTGGCAACCAACATCTTATATGCTTACCTTTTAGAAAGCAATGTGTCTTTCGTTAATTTCAAATCACAATGAAATCTAATTTCAGTAATCAAAATGCCCATTCCCTTCTACTAGTCAAAATTCTCAGCCTTATTTGCAATTTAAGTTTTCCCACTTCTTAACCCAGTAAATCCACAGTAGATAAGAAGTGTCAGTGTTCTTTGTGATCAGTTGTATAGTTTGGTTGTTTTTGGCCCTTACCTTGTACTGTTATTTCATTTATAAAAAAATGGCTTCTATTTGCTTCAAGAGGAAACTTGAGTCAAAGTGGGAGAGGTAAATTGGGCAACGTAAGATGAATAGATTATCACTGCTGGGAGCTGGCGTCAGTGTACTCTGGCCTAGGTGGTTATTTTAGGAGGGTCATTTCTCTTATGGAATGTTCTGTGGGTAGCTGGAGAGTTTGCTTTGTCACTGTCCTGCTACTGAGGAGCTCTCTTCTGCCTGAGAATGTGCATCTCTAGGTGGTCAATTAGGGGAAAGCCATCAACTTCTGCACAATCTCCAAGGGGATTTCTACCACTGACCTTATGGTTCAAATGGACCTTGAGATCCAGTTCTTATCCTACAGTGGCAAGCCATGACTCATATAGACCCTGGGATTTCATACATGCATGATACATATTCTACCCATCAAGAAACTTTGACTCTCGTGGGGGAGATGGAGAAGGAAACCAATGGTGACAGTTTTGAATTTCATAATAGATGATTTACTGTTTTATATTCTACAGTATAAGTTCTCTATATGGAGTTCTGGTGTGGTGCTGTGGGTAAATATGCTGGGCTACAGAGTCAATTGGAACTGCAAGGTCAGCAATTCAAGCTCACCAGTCACTCCTCAGAATCCCTATACAGAGTTGCTATTGGGTGGAACCAACTTGACAGCACTTAAGAACAACAACAACAACAACAAAAAGAAATATAGAAGACCAAGAGGGACATGGAAGAAAATTAAAGAATAAAAATGAAACCAATTTGAAGTTTGATGTGCGTGCTTAAAAAGAAGAAGAAAAGAAAAACAAAACTTCCAAGAGTAGATGATGTGCCTGAGCCAAAGACTGGGAAGGTGTAGGTGTTAGCCAGGTGAGTGATAGGCTGAGGGCAGAACTTAGAGAAGAGGAAGCAGCATCTATGGAGAGACAAGGAAGATTGTGAGGGTGTGATGTATTTAGGAAAGTGCAAGTCACCCAGATTGGCTTCAAGACAGCATGTGTGTTAATGTGGGAGTTGCAAGAGATTGAGTGGCAAGATAAGTAGTGGCCAGATCAGATCAGGAAAGTCTGTGTGCCCCAGTAAATAAGTAAGTAGAGGTTTTCTTAGTTTAATTCTGAGAAAAAATGGTGTTTTCGCCACATGTTAGAGGCATCTTTCAATAGCTGTTCTACACCTGTTGTTGTTGTTAAGTGCTGTTGAGTCAGTTCCGACTCACAGTGAGACTGTATAAGGTTTCCAAGGAACAGCTGGTGAGTTTGAATCAGCAACCTTGTGATTCAATCTAACCTTTGGGTCCAGCATTTATCCTACAGTGCCACAGTACGACACTTAATTATTATTGTTACCTGTATGAGGAGTTTAGCTTGACTAAAGTGGATTGTAGCTCTTGGGAGTTTCATAAGAACAGCAAAGTTAAACTGCTGGCAGTCATTTAATAAGGTTGTTATATAAGGGAATGTAGCAGGGCAAAATAAATAGTTGGAAGAAACAGCCTGTTGTCTATCTCAAGAGGTACTTGATAGAACTTGGAGGTAAATGCCTCAGGAAAGTGTAGTAAGACAGGATGTAACTGGAGTGCATCTAACATGATGCTGGGGGTTCTTTTATACAAAGAGAATTCTGGAGACCAAGTTACACTGTGAAGGCTAGTATTCTGAGTTGAAGATCAATAGACTAATTATCTAAAGCTCAGTGTTCTCCAAGGAGTCTAACTTAGTTAATTGTTATTGCAATGGAAGCTTTGCTATTGGGTACCATCCACCCCCAACTCTCATTGCTCTTCCCACCCAGAGTCCCTTAAGATACCAAAGCATAATTTGGTGCCCTTAGAAGCAGTGACCTACTTGATCTGATTTTCAGTAGTGTTTCCTGTTGAGTGTGCATTTCAGAGAGAAAGAAAGATCTGGCATTTACTTATCTTTCTAACCTGATCTCTTGCAACTCCCACACTAATGCACACTGTTTTCTAGCCACTCTGGGTGACTTGCATGACAGCTACATAAAAAGAAAAACAATCACATATGCTCCTTTTCAAATATGCATGGAAAGTATAGCCCTGTATAAGTGGATCACTTGAATGACATTTTTGTTTATTTTCTTAACTTCTTATTTTGCTATTCCTTCATTTTAACTACAATTCATAGGTTCCAAAAATACCTAAAGTGAATTTAAATTTTGTACATTAGTTTATAAAATTTTTCATGACATTGTGTTTATCCTGGCATGAAATTAAACTGAGCTAAAATTTTGTGATAAATAGCGTTCTTAAAGTCACATGATGGGATTCCTTGTGTGGAGCTGTATGATAAGCACTGGACTGCTAACTGTGTGGCACTATAGGATAAGCACTGGACTTTGAATCACAAGCTTGGCAGTTTAAACCCATCAACTACTCCTCAGAACCCCTATACCGGGTGGTTATGAGTTGGGTTCTATGAAGGAAAATGTGGCATCAGGATTGGAGGAAGACTTACTAACAACCTGAGATATGCAGATGATACAACCTTGCTTGCTGAAAGTGAAGAGGATTTAAAATATTTACTGATGAAGATCAAAGAGCACAGCCTTACATATGGATTACCACTCAATGTAAAGAAAACAAAAATCCTCACCACTGGACCAATAAACAACATTCTTATAATGGAGAAAAGATTGAATTTGTCAAGGACTTCATTCTTCTTGGATCAACTATCAACACTCGCGGAAGCAGCAGTCAAGAGATCCGAGGACGTATTGCATTGGGTAAATCTGCTGCACAGGAACTTTTTAAAGTATTGAAGAGCAGAGATGTCAGCTTGAGGACTAAGGTGCGCCTGACCCAAGCCATGATATTTTCAATAACCTCATATGGATGCGAAAGCTGGATAGTGAATAAGGTAGATAGTAGAAGAATTGATGCCTTTGAGTTGTGGTGTTGGAGGAGAATACTGAAAGTGCCATAGACTGCCAAAAGAACCAATAGATCTGTTTTGGAAGAAGTGCAACCAGAGTGCTCCTTGGAGGCCAAGATGGCTAAGCTTCGTCTCTCATACTTTGGACACATTGTCCGGAGAGAACAGTCGCTGGAGAAGGATGTCATGCTGCGTAAGGTTGAGGGTCAGAGAAAAAGAGGAAGACTCCCAACGAGATGGATCAGCCAGGTGACATCATTGATGGCGTCAAGTGTGGCGGAGGTAGTGAGGTTGGCCCAGGATCGGACATTGTTTCGTTCTGCTGTGCATGGGGTCGTTATGAATCGGTTCTGACTCTATGGCACCTGACAACAACAACAACATACATGCTAATTAACATCTTTATGCCTTATTTTATTTTTCAGTACAGTGGGAATAATAATAATGTTATTACTTAAGGCTATTGTAATGATTAATTGGATTGTAATTTATCTTTGAGCCCTAGTATTGTTACAGCAGTTTTAGGTTGTCATTGAAGAAACCTAGGCCACTCAGACAGGTGAAGCAGAGTTTCAGATTTTATTAAGCCAGCTGGCTCAGAGGAGCTAATTTCTCCAAATTCTGAGCACTGAATCTAGGGCAGTGCAGACTTATATGGGGTCAGAATCAGGGAGGGGTAGGTTGCAGACCTGTTTGAAGACAGGAGGGAACCAGAGGATTGGTTCCGCTTAGTAACCTGATTAACATTCTAGTTTGACTCCTGGGCAGAGAGGGCAGTGAATGTTTTTACCTTTACCTGTTCAGTATGGTTCTGTAGGGTAAGCACTGGGCCCCCAAGGTCGGCTATTCAAACTCCACAACTGTTCTTTGGAAACTCTACACTGGGTCTCTATGAGTCAGAACCAATTTGAAGACTTTCATCAACAATGATTAATTGGGTTAAAATGTGTAAAACAATTTTCATATTATATGACACAAAGCAACTAACTACCATATGAGAGTAGATTACTACTAACAGATGTCATCTGAAGCTTCCCAGGAAAGAAATAACACACAATGACTTCCATGAAGGAAAAATATTCTGCAGAACTGCAAATTCCCCAATTTTGATGGCAAACTTAAACTAGCAGGATGACAATAGTTATCTGCTCTTTATATTGAAATGAAATGCTATCTTACTATAACTTTGTAAAACAAAGGACCCATTAAAGTGCTGGATCTCCCCCTCTCCCAAACAAAGGCACAAGTTTTTCTCAAAGGTAAATTTGAATGTGCATCTCTAGAGAAGGCACAAATTTATCCTTAAAAATAAAATTTTTCCTGCTGAAAATATTGAAAGACAGTTTCTGCTAGGTTCCCTCAAGACTGCACATGAGATGTGGGATATTGCCAGTAAATGCAGCAGACCCTTGAAGAGCATGCGCAATGGTAAGACTATATTACATTATTCATATATATAACTGTTCAATATTAGACAATATTAACTTAAACCTAATACAATAATTGTACATTTTATATGAATATAATGACCTAAATTACCTTCATTTGACAGTGAAGAAAGTTTGTCCATCCTATTTTGTACCAGGAATCTCCCTTGTACTTATTGCTGTTGTTAAAGTGCCATCTAGTCACTTCAGAGTCACAGTGACCCTGTGCAGGGTTTCTAAGGCGGGGGTGGTGAGCTTGAACCACCAACCTTGCGGTTCAAACCGATCTTGCAGTCCAGCAGCTGCAATCCAGTGTATTAACCCGCAGCAGCACCACACCAGGACTCCTCTGGCACTGGGTCTATAATTTGAGCAGCCAGGACTATTAGCAGCCTTAAGCAGAGTCAGAACCTATTTTCTAGTAACTTATGCATTTAATTTCTTGGACAACTTTGAAAGTGGACTGGATAATGTGCCTCTAGTCTGTCTTTCTCCTTTCTTTTTCTTTTTGTCTCTTTTTTTCTTCACCTCTTCTTTTACTTCCCTTCTTTCTTTTTATCCACCTTCAGTCTTTGCCTTGACATCTACATTTGAAGAGGATAGGAAAGAATCTTGAAAAATCTAAGGTCCACTTGCTTCAAGTCCCTTGCACATTTCAATTTTAATAAAGTCATAAAGTCCTTATGCATGGTTAAACTTTCACTATTAAAACCAGGCATCAAACAGTTTATATATGTTCAGAGACATTATTTGAAGGATAGGAAAAGTGCTTTGTAAGTATGCACAGTGAAGAATCGAATTTTTGGTTCTTTGACAAAATTAGTGTGAGATGGGTCATCATGTCCTAAAGCTATTAGAATTAGAGACCCTACTGACTGTGAAGGAGACCTGGTGTGACACTGTACGATCCACACAGATCAAAAGTTCAAATCCACCAGTCACTTTGCTCTTTAATGCTTTAATGCTTGAAAGTTGAAATCCACCAGTAACTCCTTGCAAATCAAAAGTTCAAACCTACCAATCACTCCTTGGAAATCCAATATAGAGTAGCTGTGAGTTGAAACAGACACCATGCCACTTAACAAGCAAGCAAGTATCAACTGTGAATATAGCTTTCATTTTTCTTTTAAAGCTCAGTTTTCTGAATGCTTTTGAATTGCCTGCAGTGAGAATGATTCACATTTGATAATGTTGACCATAACACACCCTTTGACATCAGCAGACACAATCTGTGTGAAGTAAAACAGAGATACAATAATTCGATTATTTTGCTCCATTACAAGATTTAAGAAAAGAAATCTCATAATCATTTCAACCTATTAAATACCAGACCAAGTGCTAAGTGCTGAAACACAGAAGTAAATGAGATGTGATTTCTGACACTGGAAGGGACCCTGAAGTTCATCCAGTATTTAGTGGAAGAACAGATTTAGAAAGGAAGCTGTTTTACTCAAGGTCCCAAAGCTAGTTTATAGCAAAGATGGTTAAAAATGTGTCTTAAACTTCAGCGTGACTTTGAAATCAGTACTCTTCTCATAAAGGTAAGTGATAACTAATTATAGCAGGGAAGAATTGTTGTTGGTGCCGTTCTGATTAATAGCGTTACAATTATGAATCGGGCTCTTAACTTCAAGGTCAGCAGTTCGAAACTACCAGCTGTTCCGTGAGAGAAAGATGAGGCTTTCTGCTCCCGTAAAGATTTAC
>NW_006408599.1:10902364-10904365 GCF_000296735.1 Chrysochloris asiatica | reverse complement strand
TCAGGTAGTATTTTAAGTACTTTTCACCATTAGCAAGCAGGGTTATTTGTTGTTAAGTGTTATTGAGTTGGTTCTGACTCATAGCGACCCTATATAGGGTTTCCTAGGAGCAGCTGGTGAGCTTGAACCGCCAACCTTGTGGTTCAAACTAACTTTGCAGTCCAACACATTAACCCACAGCGCCACACCAAGACTCCAAGCAAGGTTATGGCCTCTGTATGTCACAGGTTGTTAATGATTTTTCTTCCAATTCTGATGTTTGTTCATGTTTTCCTTCACATATAGTCCAGCTTCTCAAATTATTTGCTCAGCAGATAGACTGAATAAGCATGGTGAAAGGATATATCCCTGAAACACACCTTTCCTGATTTTAAACTACACGTTATCCCCTTATTCTGTTCAAATGACTGCCTTTGGGTCAATGCATAGATTCCACACAAGCATAAATGTTTTTGGAATTCTTATTCTTTGCAATGTTATCCATAGTTTGTTATGATCCACACAATTGGTTATTTTTTATTGTCAATAAACATAGATAAAGATCTTGTTGGTATTGTCTGCTTTCAGCCAAGATCCATCTGAGATCAGCAATGACACCCTTTGTTTCCACATTCTCTTGTAAATCCAGCTTGATGATCTGGCAGTTCCTCTTGATGAACTGCTAAAGCATTTTTATATTATCTTCAGTAAAACTTTACTTCAATCTGTTATTAAAAATAGTGTTCAATAATATCTACGTTCTATTGGATCACCTTTCTTGAAATGGGTAGAAATTTGGATCTCATTTAGTCAGTTGGCCAGATGGCTGCCTTCCAACTTTCTTGGCATTGACAAATGAGCACTTCCAGTATTGCACTGAAAGAAGGATAAAGTCCATTTTGGAAAGTTTCTAAATCATCAGAAGAAAGATGCACATTTGAATCAGAGACTGTTTCTTAATAATTCTATTTCTATTTCATAGTCTCGGGCCTCCCATATGCATTTGCAGCATGATCATACCTTTTTATCTTTGAACCAAGCACATGGGCCTGTTCTTTTCCACTGACTAACTGTGTCTAAGCAACAAAGGCTGCTCTCTACTGGTAACAGAATTGGAGACTTTAACTTCCTGTCAGCCCCAGCCCACACTGGATTTCCCTAGAATTTTCTGGAGTGAAATACTACCACAGGAAGAAAAAAAACCATAGAACCCAAATGGAAAAAGTCCAAATTTCCTCATTCTTTGCTCCATCTCCAACAAATCTCAATCAAAGAGACCCAGACTGCAAGGCTATGACATAATTCTTGCTTGTCTGCCAAAATAGAAGATGATGATGAAGAAGAAGTTTTATTTGAAAAAATGGCACTTTAGATTTTTTTTTTTAACAATGAAATTTAATTCCTTTATAAGAAATTTCTAAAATAGGCAACTTCATAGAGACAGACAGTAGAACACATGTTACTAGGGACAGGAAAGAGAGAGTAATAGGGGTAATTGTTTAATAAGTATGAAGTCTGTGTTTGCAATGATTAAAAAAAAAGATTGTAGTGGTGGCTATACAACTGTACATTCAAAACTGATTAAAACAGTTATATATATATATGTATATATAATGCATGTAATATACAATACATCTTCACACATATATATTATTGATGTTGTTAAATGCCCCCGAGTCAGTTCTGACTCATAGCTATCCTGTAGTGGGTTTCTGAGGCATTAAATCTTCATGGGAGCAGAAAGCGCATCTTTCTCCCTTGGAGCAGCTGGCAGACTCGAACTGTGGACCTTGTGGTTCACTGTCCAATGCTTATTGTGTGGAGCCACACACATACACATGAGGGACTTTGTGGAAAAATGGAATAGAATTAAAAGATAATTTCTCTTTGTACTTTTGAAATTTCCCTGTGTGTAAGTACGTGTGTGTGTGTGTGTATATATGTTGTTGTTGTTGTTAAGTGCCATCGAGTCGGGTCCGACCCATAGCGACCCTGTACAGGGTTTCCGAGGGTGTAAATCTT
>NW_006408599.1:10878688-10902172 GCF_000296735.1 Chrysochloris asiatica | reverse complement strand
GCCACACCAGGACTCTCTCTCTGAGAGAGAAATATAGAGATATAGATATAGATTTAGATACAGATACAGATATCGATATCAATATATGCATATATAGAGAGAGTCCTGGTGTGACACTGTAGGATAATGTCCTGGACTATAAGGTCTGTTTGAATCACAAGGTCAGCAGTTCAAACCCACCAGCCACTCCTCAGAAACCCTATATAGAGTGTCAACCTACTGCACAGCATATATATACACAGGAGCTCTGGTAGCGTAGTGGTTACTAATCAGGCTGTGAACCACTAGGTCAGCAGTTTGAAACTATCAGCTGTTCCGTGGGAGGAAGGTGAGGCTTTCTGCTCCCATAAAGATTCTAGCCTTGGAAACCCTGTACAGGGTCTCTATGAGTCAGAACTGACTCCACGGCACATAACAACAATAATACACATACACACATATATATACACATGGAGTCCTGGTGTGGTATTGTAGGATACCACTGGACTGCTAACCGCAAAGTTGGTAGTTCACACAGATGAACCACAACTCAGAAACCCTATACAGGGTCCCTATGAGTTGGAATTTAACAGCAACATACATATACATAAACCCCCACCAAACAAAACCTGTGAGTGTGAGTGCTGGAACTCTACAGGGTTGCCTTGTTTTTCTAGGTTTCTGGGTTTTCTCCTTTGACACAGTGCAGTCTTATTATCACGTTTCTCTCATTGATTTTAGTGTGAAATATTTACCTTTAACTTCTCTGACAAAGTAGAACTGTATCCATAGGTTTTTCAATGACTTTTTCTTAGAAGTAGATTACCAGGCCCTTCTTCTCAAGCACCTCCATGTGAACTATAATTTCCAATCTTTTGTTTAGCAGACACATGTGCAAACTGTTTGCATGACCCAGGGACTCTTATGCCAGATTTTGTTGTTGTTCTTGTTAGGTGTCATTGAGTCAGTTCCAACTCATAGTGACCCTATGCATAATAGAATGAGAACTGCTCAGTCCTCCATCATCCTTACAATTGTTGTTATGTTTGATCCCATTGTTACTGTCAATGTGTCAATCCATCTTGCTGGGGGACTTCCTCTTTTTCCTTGACCCCCACTTTACCAAGCATGATGCCCTTCTCCTGGTACTGATCCTTCCTGACAACCTGTGTAATGTACGTGGGACAAAGTCTGCCCATCCTGACTTCTAAGGAACATTCTGGCAGTACTTCCTTCATTACAAATGTGTTTGCTCCTCTGGCAGTTTTGATAATTTCAATTGTCTTCTCCAACACCATAATTGAAATGCATTGATTCTTTAAAGTCTTCTTTATTTATTGCCCAACTTTCAAATGCATATGAGGTGATTGAAAATGCCCTGGTTTGGGTCAAGAGCTCCTTATTCCTAAAAGTGACTTGTATGAAGTTGAAAGAGCTTTTTGTTTTGATTCTAAAGACTTAAGTGTTGATAGTTCCTCTGTAACACTAGATGCATGTGGAGGCTGTTTCTCTTGTAAGATGGGGAAGATGCCACGATCGTACCTTCACCAGATAATCTGGAAGAACAAGTGTAATCAGCACCTTACAAACCTTGGTAAGACTTGCATTAGGATTATTGAACCAAATCAAACTTATGACCTTGCTTGGCATGGTGAACATTCTGTTATACCTCTTCTTTTATAAACTTCCACACATCACCATTATTTAGATAAAATGTGACAAGGTTAACCTTAGACCCAAGAAAAGTCTGGATCGTTTTCACTTGACTTCATATTTGGACTGGCTCTGGGAACTCAAGAGCTGAGAAATACCATTGTTGGAAACTCTGAGAAGGCCCCTGTCACCCACATAGCTTTGTCCTTTCTGGTTTCTCAGCTGTCCACCCACCGGCCTTATCTGGCTGAAACTTTGGTTAATGTGGGAGAAGAGAAAGGAATCTGTTAGGCTGAGTCATGACCTAGGCCTAGCTTATGGTACAAAGTCTTTTAAGGCCCCTTTGTCTGTGGTCTCAATCAATGACATAGTGGCATTGAATGAGCAGAAATCCCAGCTCCATTTCTTTGGGCATCCCTTGTGCCCTAGAAAAGCAAATGCTTGGGGATTGCCAGTGGTCATGGAAAATGAATAAGGCCTTCAGTCAAGGGGGTTAATTGCTTCCACCTCTCCCCCGCTCCCTCCTCCAGAAGTGTTTTCCAGCCAAACCAAATCACAAGGCTCCCAGAAGACCCTGCCTACCCAAAGCCAAGAGCAACTCCCACCTCCATGCCGTCACTTACCGTCCCCAACAGCTTATCCAGCAGGTCTGGTCAGGAAGCTTAAAAATAGTTGAGTGTGTGGTGACAAGCCTTGTGGATTTGCTTTGTAAAAATATTCAGAGAAGGGAAATAAACCTTTCAGCAGCTTATTTTCCACTGCTCTGGGATCAGCTCCTCATTTCTGCTGCCGTAAGCATTTCAGGTACCTTACCCATGGTGGCAGGAGTACTGGAAGGGAAGAACAGAATCTACTCAGAGTTTAGATGGGGAGAAGGAGGTCAGTGACTATTGGCATCCAGAGGTATCATGTCTTCATATTATGAGTACAGATGGAATATCTTCCTCACTTGAACATGAATCTCAAGCTCCCAAGTTTTGTCCTCCAATATTCTTTTTGCCTACCACATAGCACTACCCCACACAGGAATCATTAAGTACAACAAAATATTAGCAGATGCTCCACCACACCATGATGTTTTATGCGTGTTGTTCTTAAGTGCTGTTGAATTGATTCTGATGCAGCGACACTGTTTAAGACTTCTGAGAAGCAAGTAGTAGGTTTGAAGCTATGACTTTGCACTTAACAGTCTGCTGCTTATTCTACAGTATCACATCAGGACTCCTGAATCAAACTCCTTGCCATCAGGTCAATTTCCCAGATGTTATAGAGTACCCATGAGCTCCATAGAGTTTTCTTCATTATGATCTTAACAGAAGCACATTGTCAAGCCTTTCTTCTGCAGTGCTACTGGGTAGATTTAAAATCCGAACACTTTCATTAGTAGTCTAGTGCAAACGATTTGTGCTAATCCACAGGCCTTTTCATATTCTTATCCTTCTTCCTTGACCCATTCTTCTAGGCTGGCCCTTTCCAGACTAGGACCTGCAGCACTCTCCATCCCTCAGTCTCTACAAAACATGGTCAACCATTAAAATCTAGCCCAGGAATTTGCTTCATGAACTCTTTCTTGCCTTCCTGAGTAGTTGATCACTTTATTTCCCAGTGACAATTCTGCCATCATGTCATTTATCAAATGGCAGGGTGTGTCCTTCCAGGGTTTGTGTTTAATCCATCTTGGTGTTTTTATAGGTGCACACAGGATCAGGCAATAATAAATACTACCTACGTGGCAACAGTAATGAGGTTGGTCCAGGATCTGGCAGCGTTTCGTTCTGCTGTGCATAAGGTCAATATGGGTCGGTGCCGACTTGATGGCATCTAAAATCAACAACAGGACAAGTTAAGGACTATAATATTTCTGCCAAATAGGAGAAAGAGCTAAAACTGTTAGTTTACAGAGAGCTAGGGTAGACTCAGACCCCTGTGGGCTGAGCATTATGGAATGCATATGTTTATTCTCCTTCAAAATGGACATTTTGTCTCAGTGAATCACTCTGTTTGAGGTCATCCCAAAAAAACAGAGTAAAAAACTTGGAGAACTTTGAGTTAACAAAGAACCTTAATATGAAAAAAACACAAAAAATTAAATTGCTTTTTCCACTCTAGCACTCCCTTGAGTTAAGATGATATGATTCCAGTTACACAGGTAAGAAAACCGTCTCCACAAAGGAGACAGGACAAGGAAGTGGGTAGAGCTGGTTTAATTCAGATTGTCTTTTTTATATGTTCTCTTTTCATAAATGGTTGAGAAGTACTGAGAACAGAAGAAATATGAGGCTAAGTATAAAAGTTTCAGTTAATACATGCACTGGTTTACTACAAACAAATCATGTTTAAACAGTGAAATCAGAGGTCAGCTCAGAAGGTTATGGAGACTGGTTTTGGGAGCTGCCAAAGAGGTAATCTTGGTAGATTTCCTCAAAGCAAACAGGGAAATTATAGGAGGTTAATGTGCTGTACTGTAAAGTTGGTTTGAACAGCAAGGTCGGTGTTTTAAGCTCACTAGCTGCTCCTTAGAAACTCTATGCAGGGTCGCTATGGGTCAGAACCGACTCTACAGCACTTAAAAACAACAATAAATTATGAAGGCCTCCTGGTGTGGTGCTTTGGATCAGCACTGGACGGGAAACCACAAGGTGGCAGTTCAAACCAACCAGCTGCTCCTTGCAAAGCCTATATAGGGTTGCTAAGAATTGGATCTGACCCAATGGCACTTAACAACAACAACAATTAGGGAGAAATTTTAAGAAAATAGAAAACTGATTTAATATGGAAAATGTCTGGAAATTTGGGTCAAGTAATTATTTTCCGTCATGACAATGCACCTGCTAATTCTTCAAGGGTAGCAAGCGCTGTCCTACGAGAATTTCTCTGAGAAACCTTACCCCATCCATCCTTCAGCCCCAATCCATGCCCTTTCAGACTTCTTTTAGTCCCTCAAACTCAAAGAACATTTAAAAAGTACACATTTTTATTCCCTTGAGGATGCCAGAATTACCATTTGGCCTGGTATAAATTGAAGAGTTCAGAATTCTTTAGAAGAAGTTGAAAAAGGGGTTTGCAACGACTAAGTGATTGGTCTTACAAAGGTCTATCATACAATCTCCTGCATTGTTTCTATCACCAAGGTCATATCTCCTAACTGCTGATCCTTCCTCTTTGTTTTCAACCTTTGCAATCCAATCACCAGTAATTATCAAATCATTTTGATTGCATATTTGATCAATTTCTGACTGGAGAATTTGATACAATTCTTTAATTTCATAATCCTTTGCTTTAGTAATTGGTGTGGAAATTTGAATAATAGTGGTATTCATTGGTCTTCCTTGTAGACCTAGGGATATTATCCTATCACTGACGGATGGCAAGCTTGGTCAACTGGGATTCCCTGAGTTCTTGTCAGCTTCCCCTGTCACAGGTGATGCTGAATGTTCTGCATGGGGCATGGATGTAGTTTGGATAAATACCAGGCCTAGGAGTTAAAGTGAAAGTATCTGGAGTCAACAACTCTGGTCAATTAATATGTATTTGTGAAGAATTTTCAAAACTGAAATATCTTTTATAAGTGCCAATTGAAATGATTAGCAATTGATATTATTACTGGGAAACTCCTGCTAGTAGAGCTGTTATATTTGTGTGTGTGTCTATGGATTATCTGCTAGTGATACTGAGTTGTCCCTCCTTCTTGCTGGAGTCCTGCTCTGATTGAAAAGGTCTTGGTAAGGTCATCCCTGAGGCACATCTAGGGTTCAGGAGGTATGGTTTGTGCCCTGGGCTCCACTTAATGGGTGGTGCCAATGAGCAGATTGTATTTGCCATCCTGATATCCATTGGCAGCTGTAAGAGATCATTCAGCAATTGGTGTTATTTTCTGTACATAAACCTCTGGGTTACTCATAAGTAAATGAGTGTGTCAAGGTTTACATCCTGGGTTGGATCTGGCAAAGTGGGAGAAGTATAGTTATTGTTTTGCCAAAGGGTTAGGCAGTCCCATAAATGGGAGAAAATGAACCTTGGCCTTAGAGAGAGAAGCTACCTGTCAAGAAGTAGATCCAGCCTAGATCTTGAAAGTGGTTGGGCCTGGTAACTCTGTGAGAGCAAGAGACTGTTGAGTAGTAGCTTAAGGAATCTCAAAAGGGCTAGGTTCTTCTCCTCCCTCTGTGAACCTAACAGATTTCTGTGCCTCCTCCCGATAGATCTCACTTTACATCTCAGGCATGTTTCTGATTTTTTTTTTTTTTTTGGGGGGGGGGACAAGGGTGTTGTTCTTGTTACATGTCCTCAAGTCAGTTCTAACCCACAGTGACCCTGTACTGGGTTTCCTAGCAGCAACTAGTGGGTTTGAACCACCAACCTTGTGATTAGCAGTCCAGTGCTCATCCTACATTGCCTGACCAAGACTTTTGAGGGGTGGGTGATAGAAAAGAGGTCTGTTTTTGGAGCTAGATGATCCAAGTTTGAGTTTAGGGCCAATCACCAATGAGTTCTCTGTGACTGTGAGAAACTTTTCTCTTCTGTGATCAGTGCCTAGAAAATTAGGAATGGAACCAAAATGTTCCCCAAGTCCCTTTTCAGAGCCAGCTTTCCATAATTTACAGAAGTGGCAGTCCTTTCTTTTTGTGAATTCTGTTCTTCAGAGTTCAGTATCTTTCTGAGTTAGCCCATGGGCGAGTGTAGTGATTCAGCCTAGTGGGCAGAGCTCAATCCTGGATTCAGAAGAACTGCTCTGCTTTGATCTGTTTTGAGGATTTATTAAAACTTCTTAAGATATCTTTCCATAAGAAAAAGATGTATACACACATACATGAGGGAGTACTTTTTTCCATTGATGAGATTTGCTTTTATAAAGAACTTAATTGTTCAAAAGAAATTTATGGCAGGTTAAAAAGATAAATTTTGCAATGTCACCAATAATCCCTACTCCCTACTACAGAGTACAACTTTTGGCTTTCTTTGTTTAGTGATCTAAATTCTCTTAAAGCATTCAGGGGAAGAGGATCTAATTAGAAGATACAAATAGTACCTCTATGAGGCATTCCAAGGAGCTCTATGGTGCTGCTAAATGAAAGGTTAGCAGTTTGAACTCGCCAACTGCTCTGAGGGAGAAAGAGAGGGCAGTCTGTTTCCAAAAAGAGTTATAGCCTTGGAGTAACTATGGGGCAGTCCTACTCCACCCGAAGGAGTCACTGTGAATCAGAATTGACTTGGTGGCAGTGAGTTTTTTGGTTTGGAGGAGTTTTAGGAAAAGATGAAGGCTGCCCATTACTCGGTGGCATTGACTAAGCTAATGCTTCTGACATCACCCTGGTAAACCTGGCTCTTTGGTCTTATGTGTAACTGACAATGGAACTTGAAGTCTGCCAAGGCTGAAAACCTAAGGACTTGAAAGCTACAGATTTGGTACTAAGAAAATGGAAACCATGTCCTTCGAAGAAAACACATGGATGGTCCATGCAGTGACCTGTATCAGTGGCTGCCCAGTGACATTTTCATGTCACATGCTCACTCATCCATGAAGAAGGCGAAGGTCATCTTCAGCAAACTTAGTCTATAAAGATAACAATTTGGGCTTAGTGGGACATATGATTGCTACCTCAACTATTCACCTCCATCATTATAATACCTGCACAACCATAGGTGATGTGTAAATGAGTAGGTGTGACTGTGTTCCAGTAAAATTCATTTATAAAAATAGGAAGTAGTACTGGATTTGGTCTGTGATCCATGTTTTATAGAAGTAGAATTGCTATGTCAAAATGTGCACACTTTTTAGATTTCTCAAGATTGTTAATAAGTAACAATTTTGATGAAAGCCCTTACTTTCTTCTTTGACTCTTAATTTATTGATATTGAATTTTTTTTATTATTTAAAGGAGTCAAGGAAAATATTCTTACTCTAACTTTGATATGGAGAATAAAATTATAAATAGAAAGATTTCTTTCTCATCAAATGCTATAAGCCAAGAAAGTAACAATTTGTGACTTGTTGTTAGTGCCATCAAGTTGGTTCTGACTCACAGTGACCCTGTATAGGGTTTCCGAGGAGTTGCTGGTGAGTTTGAACTGCTGACCTTGTGGTTCAAACCAACCTTAAGGTCAAGTTGCTTATCCTATAGCACCACAAATTTGTGAGTAGGACCTGGAGATTGGTACTTCACATCTGCTTCAGATATTGAATTAGAGAAGTCTGTACAATAAGGGATGGGCTGTGTATGGAGAGGAAAGTAACAGAGGGGGGAAGGGTTTGGTAGGTACGCATGAATTGCAGCTGAAGATATCCTTTGCTTTCTTCATGGATGAGTGGGCATGTGGTTGAGTGAGGTGTGCCAGCAGCCTCACTGCTTAAGACTCCCATTACCAGGTAACCACCTTAGGTGATCTTCCAGGACATTATGTGGCTTTGGCAGTTGTAGTACTGTGAATTTGCTAGATATGACTCTTCTACCCAATGTCTTCTTCATTCCTATCAAATGCCTGCATGGGACATGCAAGCAAAGTATGCAAGACTATAACACTGGGATTAGCAAGCCACAAACTCAGCAGTTCAAACTCGTCAGCTGCTCCTCAGAAATCGTATACAAGGTCGATATGAGTCAGGACTGATTCAACAGCATTTAACAACAGCTTTAAAAGGAGACATCTCAGAAACAGGAATATGTGGTTCCTGGACCATCAAGAAAGAAGAGCATGAGTGGAGCTTGAGATCCTTAACTAGAAAATGGTGACAAAAAAAGCAGTGAGTGGCAGAGGCAGCAGCATAGAGACACAGAGCTGCTAGCTGTCACCCTCACAGCTGTTGTTATGTTTGTGCCCATTGTAACTGCGACTGTATTAATCCATCTTGTTGCGGGTTTTCCTACTTTTCACTGACCCTCTACTTTACCATGACTTCTCCAGGGACTGCTTCTTCCTGACAACATGTCCAAAGTACTTGTCTCTCCATCCTTACTTCCAAGGAGAATTCTGGTTGTACTTCTTCCAAGACAGATTTGATTGTTCTTCTGACAGTTCATAGTGTTTTCAATATTCTTTGCCAACACCATGATTCAAAAGCATGGATTCTTTCAGTCTTCCTTATTCATTATCCAACTTTCACATCCATATGAGTCCATTGAAAGTACCAGGGTTTGGATCAGCCACACTTTAGCCCTTAAGCTGACACCTTTACTCTTTAATCCTTGAAAGAGGACTTTTAAGGAAGATTTCTTAGTATTATGCCTTGTTTGGTTTCTTAACTACTGCTTCCATGAGTATTGATAGTTGTTGTTGTTGTTGTTAAGTGCCATCGAGTCGGGTCCGACCCATAGCGACCCTGTACAGGGTTTCCGAGGGTGTAAATCTTTACGGGAGTAGAAAGCCTCATCTTTCTCCCGCGGAGCGGCTGGTAGTTTCGAACCGCTGACCTTAAGGTTCGCAGCCCGATTCGTAACCACTACGCTACCAGAGCTCCTTGAGTATTGATAGTAGAGCCCAGCAAAATGGAGTCTTTGGTAACTTCAATCTTTTCCTGGCTTATCATGATGTTATTTATTGGTACAATTGTAAGGACCTTCCTTTTCTTTGCATTGAGGTACAGTCCATACTGAAGACTGCAACCTTTGATCTTTATCAGTAAATACTTTAAGTCCTCTTTTCTTCTAGCTAGCATGAAGATGCACAGATAGATATTGAGAAATGAATGGAAGAAAGATTAACCACTATTTTTATCTCTGAAGTCAGTTAGGTATCTGCGTATGCACAGCATAATTCTCAAAATAGTTTCATCCTTGTATAGATATAGTAGTTGGTGTTAGCGCTTGCCTTTTATGTTGGGGTTTTAAAAGGTGCAAATAAGATTTGGCTGTATGGCCAGACGTGCTATCTCTTGTTAGGTTGGGCTGGAATAAAGGCTTCTGCCCAGGTCAGCTTTAGGGCTGAGTCCTAGAGTCAGACGTCATAAGAAGTAGCCACAGGATTAGCTTGTGGGACCACTTTCAGGGATTTCCTCTTTGTGCTGTGAGAAAATTGTACCTTGTGGGCACAGCGCTGTGCCTTTTTGGGCATGCGCTCCCACCCATCTGAAGGTGTCTGGTCTGGGCTGAGAGGGTACAACAGGGGGGAGGAGGAAAGAAAAATGTAAAAAGCCGTCACACCTCTTTTTCCAGAAGCTACTCTGTGGTTTCAGTGCTGCATCAGCTTGGCTGTGGTCTCACCCTCTGATCTTAGCCCAGTTTGAGGGACCCAAGTGTAATGTCTGGATCAATTCAGAAATCACCATGTTTTCCCACCACAGTTGAATTTCTCCTTCAGTGGGCACCAAAAATTGATGCCCCCCAACTTATATTAGATGCACAGCCATGGAACTGTTCTGGATAAGTGCCTTCTCTGTTTTTTTGTCGTACCCCAACAAGGAGCCTCCCCTGCGTGTCTTTACTTCTCTTGCCCCCAAACCGGAAGTTGCCATACCATTGATTCTTGACCATATGTTCCTCTTGAAATGGTTGAACATTGACCAATTGTTTTTGGTATAGTAACTATTATTCTTTCTGTCTTCTACTGGTGCTTCTTAAATCATTCAATATTTTGCCCACAGAATCCTTCAATATTTAAACTTAAGGTGTGAATGTTTTTCTTTAAGGCTTTCAGCTTCAGAAATGCTGAGTGTGTTCTTCCCTTTTGTTTTTCTAACTCCAGGTCTCTGCACTTTTCATTGTAATATTTTACTTTGTTTTCTCCAGCTGCCCTTTGAAATTTTCTGTTCAGCTCTTACTTCATCATTTCTTTCTATTGTTCTAGATTTTCTACATTCCAGAGCAAGTTTAAGAGTCTCTTCTAATATTCATTTTGGTCTTTCCTTTATTTCCTGTGTTTTAATGACCTTTTGCTTTCTTCCTATATGCTGTTCTTTGTGTCTTTTCACAACTACTTTGGTCATTGGTCAAGTTTAAATATGATCTAGATTATATCCCATCTGAATTTAGAGATCATCTCAAGAACGGATTTGATGCATCAGACACTAAACTGAAAACTAGAGGAGGCATTTCTATTTGGAATACAGAAATGGACAAGAAATTAATTCTGATACTAGGGACCCTGACATTAGGGAAAGGGATAATGCAATTGACTTTACATATTTTGAATGTAATCTATTGAGTGTTTAATTTGGGGAAATTATAGGATGTGACAGAGTCTCTAAGGAGTGCTGGTGGCACTGAGAGTTAAGCACTGAGCTGCTAATTATAAGGTTGGTGATTCAAACCTACCAGGTGCTCTTCAGAGGACAGATGAGGCTATGTACTCCTGTAAAGATTTATAGTCTCAGAGACCGTAAGGAACAATTTTACCCTGGTCTACACAGTTGCTAACAACAACAACAAATACGGTCACTAAGTCAGCATTCATTTATAGATGCTCTAGCAGATTGAAGAATTCCTCTTGCCCCACAGCTAAGATGCTTTTGGCCAGAACATGTGAATATGTTTGCTTGCATAGTTCCTTATTGGAGTCTTACAGCTCAAACATCTCTGAATGTACTTTTATCTCCTAGATGTGTCTCCTTCTTTCTGACACTGCAGTTTAAGCAGGCATCTAACATCCAATGGGTCTCCACATTCTTCCACTGCCTGCTGGTAACCACAATGTGTTTCACTATGATCCCACCCAATGCTCCTATCCCGTTCTACCATCATGATGGCTGGGCAGTCAGAAGAAGTCAAGATGATTGCCTTTCACACAACTGGCATTGAGGAAGTCCTTGGCTGTGTTTCTGTAAAAGGCACATGTTAATCTTCCACGAGGATATTCTATAATAAATAACTTCTGTGTCCATTGGGCTGGAGGACTAGCTATTTTATTTTTTTGCCAACAAATGTGGTGGCAATGTAAGAATAAAAGTCTTTCCAACCCTCAACGTTTAGTAGACAAGGCATACCCAGGAACTGAGCTTCTTTCTTTCAACCATGCTGGGGGAGACACATTCCCTAGGCTTGCTTTCCCTGTTTTTGCTGATCTTACTTCCTGCTACAGATGAGCTTAACAGATGCTGCATATAGACACATACGGAAAAATCATCCAACACATCTGAAAAATTCATTGGTGCTTGGCCGTCAACAGGGAGGCTTTAGGTGCTACTTCTTGCAACTTGCAAACAGCATTAATTGCAGGGAGACCTCCAGGTTGAAACAAAAAGGGGATCAACTTACACCACATTTGGCTGAAGTACTGGTCTTTCCTTCACTGCATATCTGTAAACAATTGTTGGCCCCCAAAACTAAAGGGACGTGGAAATCTGGTGGGAGCTACAAAGACCTGGAATCTAAGACTTATGTGCAAAGATGAAAGGCAGCAGGCTTATTTAACTTGAAGACTACAGGATGGCTTAGTTATGGCCTTCTAATATAAAGATGGTTCTTATATCTTTTGTGAAGTAAACCTCCCAACTGGGCAGCAGAGACTTTGTCTTATCTATTTATTTGTTTTCTTCTTTTCATGGTTTCTGAGATGAAGCTTGAATGAAGTAGCAACTGAGGGAGCTGATCCCAGGCCTATCTGCAACTGAAGAGTTTAGCTTTAAAGTCAGTCAAACCTAGTTTTAAATTCCAGCATCAACAACTATAAACTTTGTGATTTTGTAGCAGACCATTCAACAGCCTGTGTTGTAATTTTCTTACCTGGAAAATGGTGTTAAAATGTTCAGCTATTTTGAGAATTAAGATAGAAAGTTGTCTAAAATATTTAGTTTGGAGCCTGGTAAGCTCATTATATATTTGTTGAGTGAAAAGCTAAATGAACCCCTAGCATGTTGGTAGACTGTGGGATAGGTAAGTAGGTGACTTGAAGTCACAGTTTGCCTTGGATGGTTCTTGCTCTACTAGATCAAGTGGGCATATCACGGGATTCTAGACTGAGGGAACTAGATATCCCTCTAGCCTTGGAAGAACCTTAGCACTGTGACTTGTTACAACCTTGTGTTGTGGTTCTGAAAAAACAAGTGTGTCTCTGTGTGTGTCTGTGTGTTTGTAATGTACTAAGTCTAATATTCTGATGTATTTTGATTTGTCTGGGAACTTGGGTACTGTCTGATTCATCTCTGCATTTTCTACTCTTTATGTGGGAATAGAACAAACACTAACAGTGATTAGGTGTCTTTTATAATGTGAGAACATTTTTTAAAAAAGTCTCCCTTTGTTTTCTAGTGGAAGAAACAGCTTTTCTCTAGAAATCCTTCCCTAACAATAATTTAAAATTTATTCACCAAACATTTATTTTTTTAAAAAACTGAACATCACAGATAAAGTAGAAGCCCTTTCCTCCTCTTGCTGATCCTATTCCCCACCCTTAGAGAGGAAGGGGTAAGAATTTTTTTTTTTTTTTAACCATTCATATAGCTTGTTTCATTACATTGATTATTATCCCCTCCATATATCATCAGTTAACAGTGTTTCTCTCTATCCTCTTTAGCTTTTTTTTTTGATGCGGGGGGAACTTGCCTTTTTGGAATTTACAGTCTCGGCTTTTAGGGAAGGTTTTTACATTTGTCTGTGGATATCCAGGGCTCATGTATGAGATTACTAACAAGCATTACTGAATAATCAGATGAGAGACAGTTTGCTATGTCTACTAGGTGGCTAAAATCTGATCCTCAGAGGCTATGGTTTGGACAGTCGGCAACGCTTGGGCCCACAGGGTTTTGACCTCCTGACCGGGTCTGCACGGTCTGCATCAGATTCCCCCTTATTTATTGTTTGTTTAAGGGATGCTGCCTGTCTTAGGCGGTCAGTGCGAATTCCTCAGTCTTACCTGTCATCGAAACTCATTGCAGCATGGCAATGGCTCTGTCTTAAGTTGCCGAGGTTCCATGTGATCCTTACCCGTCTCTGGCCACCTGTCCAGCATAAACAGCCGCCATCTGAGGAAGGCAGGGAGGGAAGAAATTGGCTGGGGACCCCATACGCAAGACGTTGCCAGCCCACCACCTGCTCTAAGGTGACCAAGCAGGATCACTATGCTGAGGTCCAGTCAAGTTCTTAGTGGATCTTACTCTCTAGCAGGGGTAGCAAATTAGTAGCCACTCAGTGCTCACTTTGGGAATTACTTATATCAGAAATTTGAGCATGTAGCTGATAAATATCCACAGACAAGTGGATATTATTCCACAACCTCCTAAAATGCTGTTGGATTAAGTTCCAATCAAGTTCTGGATTACTGAAAGATAACACAAATCTACTTATACCGTGTTTAAGAGGCAATAAAACCTACGATGGTTGATGGACGATTGCAAAATCAGTAACATCTATTAACTCCCCATTCCCCACGCCTGACAAGCAAAGCAGCAGAATGTCTCTGAGGTTTAACCAGTTCTCTAAGGGTTAAACAGTTCTTAAAGTCTTCTCTGCTGTGGAGACGGCTGGCTGGCTCCTCGGTGCTCTTGCCAGGGGGGCCTCAATGGAGATGCAGATGACATCAAGGGGTAAGAATTTTGATGTGCATCCTTGCAGCCTGCATTTTATATGCTTGCTATGAAAGTACTGGTGTGATGATGCGAGTTAATGTACTGGACTGTAAAGTCAGTTTGAACTGTAAGACATGCAGTTCAAATTCACAACTGTTCCTTGGAAATCCTATATAGGATCACTATGAGTTGGAACCCACTTGACAGCACTTACCAACATAAAAGTATATCTATAAGTAAAACATATCGTTTCTGGGTTTTTGAAACTATTTTTACATAGTGATTTAACACTAAGCATCTTTTAATTAGTTGCTTTTTCCTCTTTTCTTCTCAATATTACATTTTTTGAATCTGTTCTTGTCTTTACACAAAGGTCTAATTCATTCATTTTGATTATGTTATTGTATTAAATTATTTTAATGTATCTCAACTTATTTGTCTATTCCCTGTTATTCCCTGTTGAAGTACATTGAGGTTGTTTCTAATTTTTCTCCATTATAGACACAATTCAATACTCCACTGTTGTTGTTTTGTGCCGTGGAGTCGTTTCCTGCTCATAGAGACCCTGTACAGGGTTTCCGGGGCTGTAAATCTTTACTGGAGCAGAAAGCCTCATCTTTCTCCCGCGGAACAGCTGGTAGTTTTGTACTGCTGACCTTGAGGTTAGCAATCCAGTTTGTAACCTCTACACTACCAGAGCTCCTTTCAATACTCTTTTTATCTCCTGGTACATAAATTCAGAGATTTCTCTAAAGTGAAACTGCTAAGTCATTGTATATGCACATTTTGAATATCATTATCTATAGTCAAAGTGCTCTCCAAAGTGATTGTACTAATGTACACTCCCATCATCAGGGTTGTTGTTGTGTTGTAAAGTGTTGTAAAGTGCCGTTGAGTGGATTCCAACCCATAGCCACCCAGTATAGGGTTTCCGAGGAGAAGCTGGTGAAGTTGAACCGCCGACCTTACAGCTCAAACAGCTTTGAAGTCTGGTGCATTAACCCACAGTGCCACACTAGGACTCCACCAGCAAGGTGTTATTGTTGTTATGTGCCGTGAAGTCAGTTCCTACTCATAGCGACCCTGCACAGGGTTTCCAAGCCTGTAAATCTTTAAGGGAGCAGAAAGCCTCATCTTTCTCCTGAGGAACAGCTTGTAGTTTCGAACTGCTGACCTTAAGGTTTGCAGCCCAATTTATAATCACTACACTACCAGACTTTCTCATGTCCTTCCCAACAGTTGGTATTGACAAAATTTGTAATGCTTGTCAAATTGTTTGGTGTAAAATAGTGTTTCATTTTTATTTTAATTTGCATTTCCTTTATTACTAGTGATGATAATCACCTTTTTATGTGTCCATTGACTGTTCTGAACCATCTGTTCCCACCATTTGCCCACTTTGAAGTTAATTTCTTAATTTTTTTTAAAACTGATATTTAATTCCTCTTCTTCTTCAGGATTAGAATGCATTTGGTTTTATGTATTGCATATATGTTTTTCTAAGTGTGCCATTTATTTCTTCAGATTGTTCTATAGTTTGTTTTGTAGTGGAAACATTTTTTCTTTTGGATTCTGTCAGTTTTGCCAGTGCTTTCCTAGAACATCAGTAATTTTTGAGTTTTTTAATAAATCTGTTTTTATATACTGATCAAAAATCATTATCCTTAATTTCTTTCTTTCTTTCTTTCTTTTTTAATTTCATTTCATTATTTAAATATATGAAGCAAATGTCAATGGAAACCATGCCATTGATTGGGTTTCCTTTTCCTCCATACCTACTTATAATGCTGGGCTCCTGGTGTGATGCTGTAGTATCAGCACTGGACTTTGAATCACAAGGTCAGTAAATCAGACACACCTCAAAAATTTTATGTAGGGTCACCAGGAGTTGGAACCAACTCAATGGCACTTAACAACAAAACCAATTCTGTTCTATTGACCTAGTTTTATGTCTGTGTTCCAATAACAGTGTTTTCATTTCTATAACTTTAAAATATGTTTTAACAGATAAAAGGTCAAGTACTACCACCTACTTCTTCATATTTTTCCCTCAGAATTATTTTAGTTATTCTTTGAAGTTTATAAACTCAGATAAAGTTAAGAATACATGTTGTTAGTTGTTTGTTGTAGATGTTGTTGTTGTTATTGTTAGGTGCCATCTAGTCAGTACCAACCCATAGCGACCTTATGCACAACAGAACGAAACACTACCCAATCCTGGGCCAACCTCACTACTGTTGCCACACTTGAGTCCATCGATGCTGCCACTTGGCCAGTCCATCTCATTGGAGGTCTTCCTCTTTTTCTCTGACCCTCCATCTGACCAAACATGATATCCTTCTCCAGTGACTGGTCCTCCCTGACAATATGTCTGAAGTATGAGTGAAAAAATGTGGCCATCTTGGCCTCCAAGGAGCACTCTGGCTGTACTTCTTCCAAAACGGATCTATTGGTTCTTTTGGTAGCCTATGGCACTTTCAATATTCTCCTCCAGCACCATAACTCAAAAGCATCAATTCTTCTATGGTCTTCTTTATTCACTGTCCAACTTTCGCATGCACATGAGGTTATTGGAAATACCTTGGCTTGGGTCAGGCACACCTTAGTACTCAAGTTGACATCTTTGCTCTTCAACACTTTAAAAAGGTGTTGAGCAGCAGATTTGCCTAATGCAATACATTGTTTGATTTCTTGACTGCTGCTTCCGTGAGTGTTGATTGTTGATCCGAGAAGAATGAAGTCCTTGACAACTTCAATCTTTAGGTGCTGTCAAATCATTCCAGACACATAGCAACCTTAGGCACAGCATAACGAAATACTGCCCATTTCTGCACCAACCTCACATTTGTTGCTAAGCTTGAACCCATTGGTGTTGTCACTGTGCTGATTCATTTCATTGGGTGCCTTCCTCTCTTTCTCCAACCTTCCACTTTAGCAAACACGATATGCTTCTTCAGAAACTAGTCCCTCCTGATAATATGCCAGAAGTATGAAAGACAAAGTCTGGTCATCCTGGCTTCAAATGAGCATTCTGGCTGTTTTCTTCCAACACAGATTTGTTTGTTCTTTGGGCAATTCGTGGTACTTTTAATATTGTCTTCCAAAACCTGTATGCTGAGCAAATAATCAGAGAAGCTAGATTATAGAAGAGCAATGCATCAATTCTTCTATGGTCTTCCTTATTCACTATGAAGTTTCACATGCATATCAGGTTATTGAAAATACCATGATTTGGTTCATGCACACATTATTCCTCAAATTGACATCTTTGCTCTTGAAATATTTAAAGTTTTTTTTTTTTTTGCAGCAGATTTGCCTAATGCAATATGACCTTTGATTTCTTGACTGCTGCTTCATTGAGTGTTGATGGTTGATGTAAACAAAATGAAGTCTTTGACAACTTCAGTCTTTTCTCCATTTATCATGATTTTATCCATTTATTCATCCATTGGTGAGGATTTTTGTCTTCTTTACATTGAGGTGCAACCCATACTGAAGGCTGTGATCTTTGATCTTCATCAGTATTTTAAGTCCTCTTTCCTTTAAGAAAGCCAGGTTGTATTATCTGCATACCATAGGTTGTTAGTGAGTCTACCCCCAATCCTGATGCTGTGCTCTTCTATAATCTAGCTTCTCTGATTATTTGCTTAGCATACAGATTGGTGAAAGAATACCTTTCCTAACTTTAAACCACTTGAGAATATTCTGGTGCTCTTCATCACATTTTAATATTTAATATTCTGTGCTATCTCACAGTGTTGTGCTACTATTTATGAAGTTTTTAGTGACTAAATATTCAGAAGTTGTCAATCTTTCCTTCTTTCTAGTTTGTCTTAGTCTGGAAGCTTATTTGAAACCTGTCCACCATGGGTGACCCTGTGGGTATTTAAAATACCAGTGGCCTAGCTTTCAGCATCACAGCAACACACAAGCTACCACAGCTGGACAAACTGACAGATAAGTGACGGAGAATACATGTAGAGGATGGGAATTTTGTTGGGATTTTGTTTGAAACCTTACTAACAATACCAACGATCTAGGTCAAATTGAAAGTTTTTAATATCATCATTCATGAAAATGACATGAGTTTCTATGCAAGGGAACTTCAAAACATTTGTAGAAAAGTCCTATTATCTTTTAATTCCATTTTTCATGAACTTTTTGAAGACCCTTTGTATATTTTCTTTTCCTTTGTGCTTACCAAAGATGTTTTATTATATTCTTTAAAAAATGACTTGTATTGGAGAATTGTGAATCCAAGTTAGAAAGCAGATGCTTGGTGCTCTGATTCCCTGAGGTCCTGGTAGGGCATTAAGCTAAGAAGTGTCCAGCACTCTACACTGGGCCTCTCTGACAGGAAACATGCCTCAACTTTGTCAATGAGTAGTGGTTTCTTTGACTGGCTACGAGAAATGCTGGACACGATGGCCAAGCTACTTGCTTACTGGTGAATGTTTTCCTGTTTCTGTAACCTACTTGCTGTCAACTCTTTCTTTGCTTTTTTGATGTTTAATTGAAATCACAGCCTAAATGAGTCTGGCCAGTCCCTTTCTTTTGGCTGAGACCTTGATGTTACTGCCAACATATCTGAATAGAGAGACAGCACTTTCTGGAGACAGGGAAATTTTGAAAAGCTATTAAAGATCGTTTGAAAATTATTGTTTACATAAAACATTTCCCCTTATTTTTTCACAGACTTATTTACTACTAAATGGATGCTTTCTTCAACAATGGTGGTTTTGACTTGACATCCTTGGGATATCCCTGGGAGCTTACGTCAGTCAATGAATCTAGGTTTTTATTGGTTGGAATGTGAAATTTCTAATCTCATTTGACTTTGAGAACATGTTTGGAAAATTTAAAAAATTCTTTTTTCTTTTCCCCCTTCCTTTCCAGTCCAGTTCAGTAATTTTTCCATCTTTTACACATCTAGAGAAGTTGTGTTTGAACCATTGCATGGCAGTTAGACCCTGTGCAATGAGACTGTCTGAGGTTAAAGAGAACATAAATATTGGAGCTGGACAGGAATGAATTTGAATATTGACATTTCAGTAAGTTCCTTTTCAGTAAAATGAAATATTGAAAATACTGAAAATGCTCATAATATTTTTATGGAATTGTTGGTAAAATTTAAATGAGTTGACAACTATACTAGTGAAGTACATCTGTGTATAACTACACAGATGAGGCAATCAATAATGAGTTTCTCATACTTTGGATTTATCTCTAGCATCACTAATACTTGAAGAGAATGGTTGGAAAGAGAGAGTCTATTTTTCCAAAACACTAAACATGCAATCTAAGGGCTTTTAGTAACAGGGGAAATTTGTCTCATCATCTGACAGGCTTCTTTTGATACTTAGCCAACACAGTAGGTTTTATTTGAGTTAACCTCATAAAGTTCCCCCTCCCCCACCCCCACAGAGGGGCTTCATTCCTAAAAAGTTACTTAATGGTATATGTATATATATATTTAATTAAAGCTTATTTTATAGGCACCTGGAGAACTCAAAGTTAAGTAAGTCATATGGTCAATCTTTTTGGTGTAATGTAAAGGGTACTTTTGTAAAGCAAATAACCCCTTTGTAATTCATCATGGTTTTAGTCAGATACCAGTATTTCTTTGAGGTTCCTACTCCATATTCAAGGAGTAGTTTATACAACGTTATACTTCTGCAAAGAATATTTGTGCCACAGTAGCCAGAGATCCATACATAAGGAAGGTAGTGTGTTATTTTCCAGAATTTTCCCCTACATTTTTATGAATTAATGTAGGAATGAACTGATATTGAAATCTGTCATGTACGTAGATTCTTCACAGGACAAATTCATAAGACTTTAATTTTTAGAATTACTCCATGAGGCAAGGGAAAAGGAGAAGGAAAGTAATTTAGGAGCATCTGCATCTTAACATTAGCAAGGATTTTCTCCAACATACCACAGTTTTTCTCCACCAATGTTGCTGACACATTCCCATTTTAATGGTGAGAAAATGAGATTCAGGTAGGAAAAGTAACCCATAAAAGATCATTCAACTAGAAAATATCAAAGCCAACTCAGGTATTCCCTGTGCCAAGTCACTTAGCAATTCCTATATTCTTTCTTAAGAACAATGTACACCTGCTCCTCACTTATCTGCTGTCTTATTATTCAACATTTCACATTTACAACAATCATAAAAAATCAATCGTCTGATTACTGTTACCTCAATAATGTATCCTGGCATTAATGAAGGCTAAGGTGCTCTCTAGTGTAGTGGTTACGAATCAGGCTGCAAGCCGCAAGGTCAGCAGTTCGAAACTACCAACTGCTCTGTGGGAGAAAGATGAGGCGTTCTGTTCCTATAAAGATTAACAGCCTCGGAAACCCTGTGCAGGGTCGCTATGAGTCGGAACCGACTCCACGGCACATAACAACAACAACAACAAAGATGCAAGGTGAGCGTAACACTGGCTGAGATAGTTAAGGTTATGTGTCAACTAGACTGGGCCATGGCTCTCAGTGGTTTGGCAATCATGTAAGCATGTAATTTAGCAGTCAGTTATGTAATGATGTAGTTAGTTATGCAATGATGTTATTCAATAGGTTCGCTCACCATTTCCATATAATGCTGATTTTTCCATGGAACCTAACTATGTCATTAATTGAGGAGTGTATGCACTTAGCTTAGGTAGGAAGTAACATTTAAGATTTATGTAGCATTTTTTCTTATCTGGGGGTAGGTGTTTAATACCTTATTACACATTATCCAGTGCCTCGTTTTTCATGTGGGTAAGAATTCCTGGTGTGGCGCTGTAGGATATGCACTGGATTGCTAACCACAAGGTTGGCAGTTCAAACCCACCAGTTATTCCTCTGAAACACTATACAGGATTGCTGAGTAGGAACAGACGCTATAACACTTAACATGATGACATTTAAATTTTCCAATGACTTAAATCTTGATTCTGAGGCAGACTTCAGAAAGATTTGAAGGGGTTAATGCTTTTCTCTTTGAAGGACAATGAGAAGTGGCCTACTGCTAAAAGCCACAAAGCTGAGTATTTATTAAATATACTTAGTTCCCTTTCATCTAGTTGGCCAGTGTTCCCAACCATAATCTAATTTCCTCTAAAAATTTCCATGGGGCAGATGGTAGTTACAAATCCTGAAACTCTGAAGGAATCACTTAATAGCCAGTGGCGAGTCCCTCTGAACTCACCCCAGAATTGGTAATGAGTATTTGGAGAAGACTCATGGGCAGATTCCCAATCTCACCCATTGGCCCTGCTATTTGCAATAAAGGCTTTCTGAAGGTGTTGGGAAGTACTTGATGATTTTAAAGGAGCTTATTTAGTTTCATTGTGAGAACATGGTGCTCTTATGACTAATTATTTGAACCCAAGGCTCATTCCAGTGTGCATAGATTACACCCATCACTCTGGGTACTGGTTTAGTAAATAGGCTATAAATATGCAGAAAAAACAGTGGGGAAGACTCAGTGTCCATCATTAACACCATCCACTCCTATACAAATTTGCGACAGTAAATTCTGTGTGAGACTCTAAGGATACAGAATCCACTTGGACAAGCTCTGACACTGTGTAAATCACAGACTCAGACAATACATAAATACATAATTATGTTATTATAAGCACCACTGTAAAAGTAGTCATAGATCACATTTGTAAGACTAGCAGAAGAAAGATGATGATTAAACATATGTGGAGTTTATTTAGTATAATAATAATGAGAATTATTATAATGATGGTTATACTACTACCAATTGTTGGTCTCTTAGTGCTGAGCTATGTGTTAAAGCCTGGACATAAATTACTCTACTTAATTCAGCAGTCCTGCAACAATGATGATGATGATGATGATGATGATGATGACAATAGAAATAATGGGGAATATGATATGAATTTATTAAACACTATTTTCAAGACACTTGGGTCTTTAAAGCTATTGTTTTATTGGGTCATTACAAAAACTCTTTAGAGCTACTATTTTTATCATAGTTTTAGAGAGAATCTGTTTGATGCTAAGAGAGTTCTCCTGAGTTCCTCAAGAGCATAAAACAACTGAGTAGAAAATTCAAGACTTGGGCTGTCTGACCCCAGAGTTCATTAGTCCTGAGCACACTAATATTGCCTTTTGGGAAGGGTGGACATGTAAGGGTATCAGGTAGATAGAAAAAGGACAGAATAGTCCAGGAAGAGAAAATAATCTAGAAGGAACAGAACTATTTATACAAAATATATTAGGGAGTCCAGTTGGTAAGAATGTATGATGCAAGAAGGAATGAATGCAGTAGAAGATAAAGCCAAATGTATATCTTAGGGTTAAAATATAAGGAATTTACAGTTAAATTATATTTTGAGGACGGGGGCTGCCAGAGAATAAAATGCTAAAGCTAGCTGATATGAATAGATAATCTAAACTCTGCTTGGATAGGACCAAATTTTTGAAAATCAACTTAAAGATAATTTTTCTTTATCTTTGAAAATCCCACATAGTTCGGACATGCATGTAAATAGCTTCTGTCTAACAACATTCTCTGGGATTGTTTATTTCTATGGTTTGGATTAGTTTCCATATTAGTTAAGACTGAGAAATGGCATCATCCAGATAATGAAAACTTTTTCTATTGGGGGTGTTGATGTGAAATTGATGAAAGTTAATTGAAGGAATCAGTCTTTGGCAAATGACAAACAGAAAGCCTAGTCTTTGAATCCTAGGTAAACCCATCTTCATATGCCTCACTTACATAAATGAAAGTACTGAACAGAACATCTATCTCTGAAATTGTACCTTTGTACATTTTTAAATTTACTACTTTATTCTTCTATCGTTACCCACACTATTTTCATTCCAAGTCTATATTAGCAGCTTTCTAAAGAGTTCTCCAATGGTAAGAAATTTACCTAACGGTATTATTGTTGGTAGAGAAGGACCAAATCTTCAGAGCCACAGACTCTGAAAATTGGCTTTTTCTGAATAGAAAGAAAGCTTTCCTTTCTTCTTTTTTTAATCCCTCCATCCTTCATTCAGTTCCACCTTCCCCTCCTTTCTCTTCCTTTCTTTATTGTGTCATTTCTTCTATATTACTGTTTCTTTTCAGTCTTCCTGTTTTGATCTCCTTTCATCTTCATGATTTTTCTGATAGCTCCTTTTCTTTTTCGTCTTGCTGTCTTAGCTCATAGTTTGATCATCAAAGTATACCTCTCTGTTTCAAAGTAGGATATAGAAATGAATAAATTGCAGTATCTTCCATCCTGGTGCTCATAACCCAAAGGGGGAAAGTGTCAATATGTAATTATAATACAGTGGGGTAGGTGTTGTGATAAAGATGTGCAGTATGAAAATACAAAGGAGGGACACATGATGCAAATCCAAGGTCAGGGAAGGCTTCCTGGAAGAAATGACCTGATTTGAGG
>NW_006408599.1:10873664-10875303 GCF_000296735.1 Chrysochloris asiatica | reverse complement strand
AAGTATTATGTTCACTCAGAGATCCACTATAATGCAAAGGTGTGACTGACTGAAACAGTAGGATGGACTTGGAGAACTGAGTAAACTTCTGAGAGCAGGAACTTTGGCTGCCTGTGAGAAATCTGTAAGGAGCAGAGTTTCATTTTCCATAAAGTTAAATAGAGTTTTCTATTTTTTCTCATGAGGGACAGCTCAGGTCCTCAGTTTTTAGTGCAAACTGTACCTCCAAGGAGATGGATGATTATGACTTACAGAGTTAGCTGCTCAGACCAACTTCCCCTGAGTGGTGCAGTGACAGATTCATCGAGTTTTGGCTATGCCCTCCATTTTTGAGTAGATCATGACGTAAGTAGACACGAGAAGAAGAAGAAAAGGATTGCCATGTGCACAGTATTTGATTTGTGACAGAACTGTGTTCTGAGTTTTACATCTAGAGTTTCACTTACTCTTCAGCACACCCCTCTATAGATGGAAATTGTCTGAAAAGAAACAAATCGAGCCTCATAGAAACCTGATGGTTATCGTCAAGTAAACCATGTCTCTGATTGGTTCTGGCTTCAATCTTAATTCATGGAAGCATTGCATAGGTGAGGACAGTTGTAAACATAACTGCATTAGGCAGCTGCCTATGATGTATGAGTTGTCTAAAGCAGCTACAGGAAAATGTGGGAAGGCTTAAAGCTTGTGTTCTGCTTAGTAAACTTGGGAACTTTTGTCTTTACTGCACTGTTTTGACAGACTGGAACACACCCTTCCCTTAGCACCTGCATACTTTGAGGTTTTATCTGGTACAAACTGAATATAGAAATCTCCTAAAGTGGATGCTAGGGTTTAAGAAAAATAACTTTATTCTTTCTCCTGCCTTGTGCTATTTTTATCTAGATGACACATATATTGAGAAATATGAGGCCCTAGTAGGTGAATTTAAGATGATTAAATAAACCATACGTTGGGTACAGATAGCTTCTATGAATCAACGTGAGGGAGTGGGGGAACATGGACTTTAGGACCAAGCATGTCCTGGCTTAAATCAGTATCTTCACATTCTCAGCAATGAATGGTGGATGCTAGATGTAGCGGTGGTGGTGGTGGGGGGGGGCAGAGACAAAGGCTGAGGAGCAGTGCGTAGTGGAGAAAGAAGGTTTTCAAAAACCAGGTTCATTACTGGAATATAGGTTGTGGACCTGTATATGATTCAAGGTTCCACATGGTGTGGCACTGTAGGATAAGTGCTCAACCACAAGGTTGTTTTGAATCACAAGGTCAATGGTTCAAACTCACCTGACATTCCTTGGAAACTCTCTACAGGGGCGCTATGGTTTGGAACCAATTCAAAGGCACTTAACAATAATAAGAACAAATCCAAGGATATAATCATAAACCAAAAAGGCAATTGAACTAAAGCATTAGTCTAAAAGGCATGGGGAGAGATGAGAATCCAATTATGTGCAAAAGGGACAGAAACTTTTGCTGATTGTAAGAATATGTATGAAAAGGAATGAGAGAGGGAGATATGGATTGCTGTTAGCTTTTGGAGTGGAACCCCAGCAGTTTTCAAATAAGGAGTTTACAAAATACTCCTGAGGTGTGTGAATTTACATAAGTAAACTAGTTTCTCAGAGCATCAGTTTCTTTATTT
>NW_006408599.1:10871108-10872564 GCF_000296735.1 Chrysochloris asiatica | reverse complement strand
CCATGTATTTAAAAATATATTTACATTGAATAACTCATTGATCTTACAAAATTCTATCATGAAGGGAAGCCCTGAACTTTAAAAGACTAGAGTAGTGGATTGAGTGCTTTCTGGGAGGAAAAACTGAGCAGGGATGGCAAGAGAGGGAGGCTGATTGTTGAATGGCTGGCCACATGTAGCATGACCATTTTGTGAGCAGTTTCGGCAGCAGAAGGTGACCTGGAAGAGCAGATTCATACAGGAAGTGGGAAAGGTACAATTCTTTCTTTCCCCCTCACTCCCCTGGTGACCAGAGGGGTGGCCAGCTCCCACCCTCATCTGTTGGAAGTGTGGACCATGCTCTTCTGCAATTCGTAGCCATGTGGTTCAGAAACACACCAGTGTGAGGCGGGGCCTGCTATACCGCTTTGGTGCCTGGGTTAAGGTGGGCTCAGCTCCAGACCTGCAGAACCTGGAGAGCTATCAGACCAGTGTTTAATTAGTCACCTTGCCCCCAGCTGCCCTGTGATCCTAATAGACACTGAAAGCAGCTCCGTCAAAGGTCTCCACTAACTTCTTTGAGATTGGATGCCCTAAACATAAATAATACCAAGGCCAATGGCAACTTTATCTAGAACAAGAAACTTTGCTGTCACATCCTACCCACACCCACCTTCTGAGCTCCTTGGTTTGAAGGAGGCTCCCACCCAGAATTTTCTCCTCTCTGGATCCAACAGCTGTACTATTTTCCTTTTTGTTTTCAGATTTAGTTTTTTGTTTTTTTTTCATTTCATTGTTTTTGTTTATCCTTTCTCCTCCTTCTACTTCTCATTCCATTTCCCAGCATTTTATCCTTTCTATCTCCATTTTATTTTTTCTTTCTCTTCTTCTTTTTCTCATTTCCCTTTTATTCCCCACCTACTTTTGATCATTCTTGAATACTTTGTCTTTCTCTTTTCATCTAGCCTCTCTCTGTTTTTCTAAGTATTATGTATTCCTTTTATTTCTTCTCTTATTTTTCTTTTCTATAGCTCCATCTCCTTGTCCCTCTTTTGTCTTTACTTTTATTATATTCTCTCATTCTAGTTACTGTCTGTTTTAATTTCTTTATCATGTTCTCTATTCATTGTTGGCTACTTGTTTATTCTGTTTTGTTTTCTTGTGTATATGTGTGTGGGAGAGGTTTTTCTCCTTCCAACTCCAAAGCAGACAGCAACCATGCCCATACAGAACAGCCACAACCATACCATCTGCAGCTCCACCAATGGGCAAGAGCCAATATGAGCTCCTATGCTACTTGATCAATGATAGATAGCAGCCAACACTAGCCAAACCCACCCTAAATGGAAGTACACAAACAGTGAATGAGAACAATGTACACATTTCCATTCTCTAACTATACCCACTGGAGACAGTTGATGAGAGCCTAAGAACAAATCAACATACAATAATCTGTTAAATACAACAACCCCATAAT
>NW_006408599.1:10840238-10870623 GCF_000296735.1 Chrysochloris asiatica | reverse complement strand
GAAGAGGAACAACTTACAGGTGAAGAATTCTAGAACAGGAAGAAACAATAATAATCAGAAAATTATGAAAGATTTGCTGGAATAAAAGTTCCCTAACATCTTAAAATATGAGAAGAGAGCATACAAGAAGCTGAATGAACCTCAACAGGAGAGACCCCAAAAGAAAATCACCAAGCCATATCAAAAACAAGGCAAGAATTCTGAGAGCTGCTCAGGAAATATGAAAACTTACCTCCAAAGGAAAGGAGAACTAATAAAAAAAAATCTCAGAATTCTCAGCAGAAAGTATGCAGGCAGGAAAGCCACAGGATGGAATATACAAAACTCTGGGAGAAAAAAAAATTACTACCCAAGAATCATATACCCAGCAAAGCTGTCCCTCAAATATGACAGCAAAATTAGGGCATTTCCTGATAAACAGAACTGAAAAGAATTTGTAATGACCAGACCAATTTTATAAAAAAATTTACAGGGTGTTCTTTGAGCTGAGAACCAACAACAACCTGATATTACCGTACTCGGCAACACCACTCAGAACTATTCTATATAGAAACTTATTTAAAATAAAACCAACCTACAAGACTGAAAATAGGAAACCAGAGATATCAATTTAACCTGTAATTTACCCTAAAAATTCATTAACCTTCACATCAAAATAAAAAAAGAGGAAAACCAGAAAGATTTAATAAACAGTAACACAGCAGAAATGCAAATGGAAAGAAAATCCATAAACAAAATGAACTCAGAGCAGAAAATTATGTGGACTAAAGAAACGAGCAGCACCACACACACAAATACAATAAAATGACAACAATCAATTGATACCTATTGATAATTACACTGAATGTAAATGGATTAAATGTACCAGTCAAGAGAAAGAGAGAGAAGAATGGATAAGAAAACAGTATTCTTCAGTATGCGGTCTTCAAAAGACGCATCAAAAAGATGGAGACAGCCTAACTGTTCATCAATAGAAGAATGGTTAAAGAAACTTTGATGCTTACACACAATGGAATACGATGAAATGTTGAAGGACAAGGATGAATCTGTGAAACACTTCACAAAATGGATGATCCTGAAAGACCTTGTTTATTGTTGTTGTTGTTAAGTGTTGTTGAGTTAATTCTGACCCATAGTGACTCTGTATAGGGTTTCCAGGGAGCAGCTGGTGAGCCTGAACTGCCAACACTTTGGCTAAAGCCAACTTTGCAGTCCAGCCCATTAACCCACAATGCCACACCAGGACATTATGCTGAGTGAAATTAGTCAACTAAAGGATAAATGTTGTGGCGATCAATGTTGTAAAAAGTTAAGAAAATATTTTCTTAATAAAAAATACAATCTATGATGGTTATGGGTGAGTGTGGTGGCTCCTTATGATAAGCATTGGACTGTGAACCACAAGATCCATTGTCCGAACCCATCCTCTGCTCTTAGGGTGAAAGATGAGGCTTTCTGCTCCTTCAAAAATGTGAAACTTTGTAATCCCTATACAGGTTCCCTATGAGTCAGAAACTGCACTTAACAACAGAAACAAATAACGGTTGGGGAAAGTGGGGAAGTAAAGTTATTCATGAGTACAGTGTAGACACATGTTAACATGGATGACAGGGCAGGCAATATACAACAAGAGAAAGATTGGCAGAGGGAAGATTAAGGTAGTGGGAGACACAGGAAGGAATGTAATAAAGTGAATAGAGGTAAATACTGTTAACCTTTGGTACATGAAGGAGATTGCAATCTTTGCAATGAAGCAAAGTATATGATATGCTGAATGTAAAACTGATGGTCTGCTCTGTAAACCTTCACTGAATTCACAATAAAAAGTTTTAAATTAAAAAAATATATATATCTTGCGATCTCCAGCATCATAGTTTACGGCCATATACTCCAACTACTTCTCTTAGTTCCAACCTTCACTTTCCAATCACCGGCAATTATCAATACATCTGGATTACTTGTTTGATCAATTTTTGACTAAAGAAGTTGGTAGAATTCTTCAGTTTCATTATTACTGGCTTTAGAGTTGGTGTGTAAATTTGAATACTAGTGGTATTAACTGGTCTTTTTTGTAGGCATATGGATATTATCCTATCAAAACAGAATTGTACTTCAACATAGATCTTGAAATGTTCTTTTAGACCATTAATGTGATGTCATCCCTCTTGATTTTTTTTTTCCTATAGTAAATCATATAATTGTCTGATTCAAAATGTTCAATACCAGTCCATTTCCATTAATGCCTAGGATATTGATGTTTATGTATTCTATTTCATTTTTTGACAACTTCCAATTTTCCTAGATCGATACTTCCTACATTCCATGTTCTGATTTTTAATGGATGTTTACAGCTGTTTCTCCTCATTTTGAGTTATGCATGTTTGATAGTTGTATATATTTGGTAGTTGTGCATACATTGCATAGTTGCATATTTACTCATATTAGATATCAGGCATGCAAGCAAATGAAGTTTATTTTGTCATATGATCCTCCCTGCCAGTGTTTTTCATAAAAATTTAAACTGAATTCATCCAATTTAGGTTAAAACTTAGTTTGATCTGTCATGGTAAAGAGCTTTTTGACATTTTTCTCTCTCACTCTTCCATATTGTTGTCGTTGTTGTTTCGTGCCATTGAGTCACTTCTGATTCATAGAAACCCTATATAGGGTTTCTCAGAAGCAGCTGGTGGATTTGAACAACCAACCTTGTAGTTAGCAAACAGTTCAGTGCTTATCCTACAGTGCCACACCAGGGCTCTTCCTTATAGTACTTATTAGGTCCATTTTTAGCTATGATTTTTTTTTGTTATGGTTAGTATATTTTCATTATTCTCTTTTATGGGATGACATCTGCCTTCTATTCATTCAATTCTGCATGTCTGAAGTTAAAATGAAGTTCTGGAAGGGAGAAAATTCTTTTCAGCAAAAGAACTATAAATTTGAAAGTAGTTGAGAAAATATGGGTGTTTCTTAACTTTGGTATTTCTGTTTCTGGTTATGAGACAGTAACAGGGTAATTACCCTTCAGTCATAAACACAAAACTTATAAAAATATAGAAAACATCCATTTTTAGATGCTAGTTAACAGGCAGTACAAGACTAGGACCCAGGAGAGACTGACAACAAAGGAAGTAAACTCTAATTCCCACAGGTTTTCTGCCTGGAGGTAGTTTTAGGAATGCCTCTTGTTGGGAGGAGGAGGGGTACCCAGAGAGGCTAGAGAGCTTGCTGAGTTGATAAGTTGATAAGACAGAGATTGAAATTTAAGGGAGGCAAAAATTCTTAGAGTTTGTAAATTAGAGTATGCTTGGAATTTATATATCAGAGTACCTGAGAAGAGGATCTTTAGCAAAGGAAAATACCAAAAATCTATCAAAGAGTTGCCCAGAGTTCTTGGCTGAATACCTACCTGCCTAGCTCTAGAGTTAAAACTTCAAGACTGGGCAAAGAACAATTTCTGAGGAAAGAAATTACTGGGAACTTGAAGTCAAATGATTTCTGAATACGTGATAGGAAATCATTGAATTCCCCCTAGTCTTAGTGGCATAGTCTTGTTGAAGACATGAGGCATTTATTACTCCAGAGTTGCCACATCTTAGAAATCAGACTATGAAAGCTGTCAACCAAACCACAGAAGCAAACCCATTGCCCTCGAGTAGATTCCGCCACACAGTGACCCTATATAGGATCTCCGAGACTGTAAATCCTCACAGGGGTAGACAGCCTCATCTTTCTGCCATGGAAGAACCTATTCGAGAGCCACTCTAAAGGGTACAAAAACATGTCTCAAAGGGAACACAACAATCTGCAAGTAGTTACATTGCCTGCCAAAATAAAAACTAGCATGCTTTAAACTAATACAAAAACATCCAGCATCTCAAAGTGTAAACTTCTTAAAAATATTATACTTACAAAGAAGTGGAAAACTGGAACCCACAACCAAGTGAAAAAATAATGGTTAATAGAGATAAAAACAAAAACAAAAACTGGTTAGTAATAACAAAAATGATGAAGTTAGCATACTAGGTATTCAGTGAATACACGTTAATGCTCAAAGACAGAAAAGAAAGCATAACTATACAGATTAAAGGAATGGAAGATATAAAAGAAACTGCAGAAAATTAATGACCATGAAGATGTTACAACAAACACTATCTAAAACTTCGGACATATTGTCAGGAGGGAGCAATTGCTGGAGAAGGATATCATGTTTGGTAAGGTGGAGGCTAAGAGAAAAAGAGGAAGACTCCCAGTGAGATGGATTGGCCAAGTGGCAGCATCAGTGGGCTCCAAGTGTGGCAACAGTAGTGAGGTTGGCCCAGGATCAGGCAATGTTTCGTTCTGCTGTGCATAAGGTCGCTATGAGTCAGCATCAACTCGATGGCACCTAAAAATAACAGAAAGAAAACAAGACTCAGAAAATGCATAGAATCTCAATACCCTTTGGTTGTTGTTAAGTGTCATGAAGTAGTTTCTGACTCATAAAGACCCTGTATAAGGTTTCCAAGGAGTGGCTGATAAGATTGAACCTCTGACTTTCTAGTTCAAACTGACCTTTTGGTCCAGTGCTTATCCTACAGCAGCACACAAGGACTTTCAATATCTTCTTGTTCTTGTTAAATGCCATTGAGTCAGTTCTGACTCACAGCGACCCTGTGTAGGGTTTCCAAGGAGCACAAGGTTTGAACTGCTAACGTTATTGCTCGCAGTCCAGTGATGATCCTACAGTGCCATATCATGAGTCCAATGTCCTGTTAGAAAGTATCAAGTGGCTTAAAATCCATGTGATTGGACTTCAAGAAATGGATTTGAAGAAGCAATGGCTGGAAAATTTCCAAGTTTGAAAAAACTACCAACCTGTCATCCATTTCAAGAAACTCATGAACTCAAAACAGAATAAGCATTAAAAAAACATAAAGAAATATCTTCTAGTCTGAAACCACGCAAGTCAGACAACAGAGGGATATCATTTTTAAAAGCCTGGAAAAAACTGACGATTTATAATTATATGTTGTTGTTAATTGCTTTTGAGTCAGTTCTGACTCATAGCAACCCTGTATAAGGTTTCCAAGGAGCAGCCAGTGATTTTGAACCACTGATCTTATGGTTCAAACTGACCTTGTGGTCCAGTGCTTATCTTACAGGGCCAAACCAGGATGCCTATAATTGTATATACATATAAAATATCTTTCAAAATGAAAATGAAATAAAGTCATCATCATAAAAAACAACAGCTGAGAGTGTTTGTTAACTGCCAAATATGTGCTATAAAAAGTGTTATAGGAAGTTCTTTAGCAAGAAGGAAAATGAGACCCATCTTCTGTCATTCATACTCTGTGGAGTTCCCTCACACACTGGATAAGACATGGTTTGTGTAACCAGTAAATATGGCCGAAATGATGGTATGTCATTTCTGACATTGGGGTATAAAAGACAGGCTTCTCTGTATGTGTGTATGTGTCTGTCTCTATTTCTCTTTCTCTCTCATCAATCTTTCTGTGGTAAATCAACTGCATGTTATAAAAATACTTCTGCAGTTTATTTAGAGCCCACATGGTGAGAAATTGAGGTTTTAGTCAACAAGCACATGAATGAGTTTAGAAGTGAATTCTGTAGTTCCAGTTTACTTCAGCTTTGTGGACACCTTGATTACAACCTCATGAGAGACCCTGCCAAGAATCACCCAGCTAAAGTACCCCTGGATTACTAACAGAAATGGTGAAATAATAAATATTTGTTGTTGTTGATTTAAGATGTGAAGTTTTATGGAAATTTGCTATGCAGCAGTAGATAATTAGTACATATCCAAACCAATTCTATGAATTCAGCACTATCTTGATTTAAAAAACACCAGACCGGTATCTTTCAGAAACAAAGATGCAGAAATCTTAACAAAATATTAGCTAACATAATCAAACAGTAGACAAAAAAAGAATTGCAGTCTAAGTAAGATTATTCCAGAAATGCAATGTTGATTTAGCATGCAAATCAAGTAACAAAATTTATCAGAGTTACAGAATAAAATAAAAAGACAACAACAACAACAACAGCAAAAAAAAAAAAAACAAAGTATTATCTCAATGGATACAGAAAGAGCATCTAAAGTATGTATTTGTGATAAAAATCCTGACAATGGAAATAAAAACGAACTTTCTCAACCTTATGTATGGCATTTGCAAGAAGACCCAATAGCTAACTTCATATTTCATGATTAAAGACTGAATAACTGTTTCTTTAACATCAAGAACAAAGCCAAGACTACAAAATTTTCATTAATGCTATTAACATTTCACTTGAAGTTCTAGGCAATGAAACAAGACAAAAAATATAAATAAAAGGCAAATAAAAAAATAATAGAGAAGGTAGAAATGACTTGCAAAATATGCTTAATGTCATCAGCCTTCTGGCAAGTAACAGTACTTGAAGATGAGTTCTTTAGGTTGAAAATACTCAAATACCTGGGAAAATGCTTCTCTTCAAAGCAGAATCTACTTAATGATACAAAGGGAGTAAAATGTTCAGGCTTTTCATTTACTGGTGTGGTGTGATTCAAAGTGAGAAGTTACAGTTACAGACATCCATTAATAAGCAGAAGGTAGAATGTAGGAAGTATGAACCTAGGAAAACTGGAAGTCATCAGAAATGAAATGGAATGCATAAATATTTCTATCCTAGTCTCAGTTAGCTGAAATGGATTGATAGTGACCATTCCTAATCAGAAAATCATATTATCTACTATGCCAGGAATGACAACTTGAAGATAAATGGCATTGTTTTCCTCATCAAAAAGAACATTTCAAGATTTATCCTGAAGTTCAATTCTGTCAATGATAAGATAATATACATACACCTACTAGAAAGATCAGTTACTACAACTGGTTTTTACTTTTATGCACCAACCACCTGATTCTGGAAGCCATCTAAAGAATAGATTTGATCCATTATACACTAATGATCAAAAAACAGGTGAGTTATGAATGGACATCATGGATGAAGAAACCTAAAAGTTACTAAAAAATCAAGAAAGAAAGAAAAGACAGAATAGATGTTAGAAGAGATTCTGAAATTTGCTCTTAAACATAGAATAGCTTAAGCAAAAGGAAGAAATGATGAAGCAACAGGGCTGAGCATAATGTTTAAAAGGACAGCTCAAGAAGACAAAGTAAAGTATAATGAAATGTACAAAGACCTAGAGTTAGACAGCCAAAGGAAAATAACATGCTTGGCATTTCTCAAGTTGAAAGAACTGAAGGAAAAATTCAAGTCTTTAATTGCAATATTAGTGCTGGTAGGATAATTACAGGATTGCTAACCACAAGGAGTAATGCAAGGTGGCTTTGAACTTCATGGTTGGTGGTTCAAGCTCACCAACCACTCCTCAGAAACCCAATACAGGGTCGCTATGAGTCAGTACCAACTAGATGGCACTTCACATTGCTGGTTTGAGTCCACCAGCCACTCTGTGGGAAAAAGTTGAGGCTTTCTATTCCCATAAAGATTTGCAACCATTGAAAGCCTATACAAGGAACAATGAATTGAAACAGAATCAACAGCACTTAACAGCAACAATAATAGTTGTGGTATTGGAGAATTCTATGGATAAAATATTAAAAGAAGCAGGAAGCACCAAAAAAGATGGAAGGAATACATAGAGTCACTGTATCTAAAAAGAATGGTTGATGTTCAATCATTTCAGGAGGTAGCATATGATGAGAAACCAATGGTATTGAAGGAAGAAGTCCAAGTTGTACTGAAAGCAAAGTTGAAAAACAAGGCTTTAGGAACTCACAGAATACCAATAGAGATATTTCAAAGACAGATGTAAAACTGGAAGCCCTTACTTGTCTAAGCCAAGAAATTTGGAAGACAGTTGATTGGCCAACCATCTAGAAGAGATCCATATTTGTTCCCTTTCCAAGGAAAGGTGATCCAACAGAAAACAGAAATTGTTGAACAATCTCATTAATGGCACATGCAAGTAAAGTTTTGCTGCAGATAATTTAAAGATGATGTGGAATGAGCAATATTGCTAATGTCAGAAAAATCTTTGAAAATCTTGAAAGCGGAGAATATTGGAAAGATGTTTACATATGTTTCATTGACTATGTAAAGGCATTCGACTGTGTGGATCTTAACAAACAATGGATAACATTTCAATGTATGGGAACTACACAACACTTAATTGTGCTCATGTGAAACCTATATAGAACAAGGGGGTCCTATGTGGTTTAAAATCAGTAAAGGTGTGCATCAAGGTTGTATCCTTTCACAATATTTATTCAATCCATATGCTGAGCAAATAATCCAAGAAGCTTAACTATGTGAAGAAGAACAAAGCATCAGAATTGGAGGAACACTAATTAACAAGCTGTGTTATGCAGATGACATAACCTTGGTAGCTGGGCCAATAAGCAAAATCAATATAAATGGAGCAAAGTTTCAAGAATTTCATTTTACTTGGATCCACAATTAATACCCTTGGAAGCAGCTATCAGGAAATGAAAGGTCATGTTGCATTAGACAAATCTTCTGCAGAGGACTCTTGTCAAGTGTTAAATAGCAAAGATGTCACTTTGAGGACTATGGTGAGCCTGATTCAAGCTATGGTATTTTCAACTGCCTCATACGCATGTGAAAGCTGGATAATGAATAAGGAAGACTAAAGCATTGTTACCTTTGAATTATGGTGTTGGTGAAGAATATTGAGTATTCTATGAACTGTCAGAAAACTGTTAGAGAACCAAAGGGGAGAGCACATTCAGTGTGTCTCAAGCTGAAAGAACGGAAGAAAAAATTCAAGCCTCGACCTGCACTACTGAATAATTCTATGGACAAAATATTGAAAGATGCAGAAAGGGTAAAATGAAGATAGAAGAAATATACACCATCACCGTACCAAAAAGAAATGGTCAATGTTCAACCATTTCAAGAAGTAACATATGATCAAGAGCCAATGGTATGGAAGGAAAAAATCCAAGATGGACTGAACACCAGCAAAGAACAAGGCTCTGGGAATTGATGGAATACAAAGTAAAATATTAGAACAAACATGCAGCACTGGAGGTACTCACTTACCTATGCCAACAAATTTGGAAGGCAGCTAGCTACCTGGTCAAATGATTAGAAGACATCCAAATTAGTTCCTATTGCAAAGAAAGGTGACCCAATGGAATTTGGAAATCATCGGACAATATCACTAATATTGCATACAAGTAAAATTTTGCTAGTGATAATTCAAAAAATGGTGACTACAGGCCATTGACAGGGAACTGTCAGAAGCTTAAACCAGATTCAGACAAGAACGTGGAGCAAGGTATATCCCTGCTGATGTTAGATGGATCAGAAAGCAGACAATACTAGACCTCTTTAAAGTGTTCTGTATCTGTGCTTTATTGATTCCGCAAAGGCTTTCGACTGTGTGGATCCTGACAAACTATGTTGTTGTTGTTGTTGTTGAGTGCCGTCGAGTCGGTTCCAACCCATAGCGACCCTATACAGGGTTTCTGAGGAGCAGCTGGTGAGCTTGAACCACCAACCTTGCAGTTCAAACAGCTTTGCAATCTGGCGCATTAACCCACAGCTCCACACCAGAACAAACTATGGACGACATCAAATCTTGAGATGATCTCTAAATTCAGGTGGGATATGTTCAAGTTCATATTTTGGCTCTGTGTACTTGTTTTGATTTTCTTCGTCATTAGCCTGAACTTGCATATGAGCTACTGATGGTCTGTTTTGTCTGCCCCTGACCTTGTTTTGGATGATGGTATGGAGCTTTTCCACCATCTCTTTCCATGGATGTAGTCAATTTGATTTCGATGTATTCCATCCGGTGAGGTCCATGTGTACAGTCATTTTTTATGTTGTTTAAAAAGGTATTTGCAATGAAGAAGTCATTGGTCTTGCAAATGACTTTGACTTTGTTTTCTAGAGCTACCCTAAGAAATTTTCTATTCAAAACTTTTCCCTCCTCATTTTTTCCACTTTATTGTGTATAAATGCTAACTCAATAAATCTAATTTTTAAAAGAGCAGCCATTTATATATTCATTGAGTAATAAATGATCTTATATAACTGTACAACTAATAGGAAAATATTTCTAGTTTAAAAATAGACCATTCATGCAACAAATGTTTATTGATCGCTCTTTTTGCATGCCTGAGGCTGTGCTAAATGTTCCACACAAAGTTATGCTCCAGACAGTGGGTGAGACAGGTGAGTAAACAGTCAATTAAAATACACTGTAATTGATTTAATAGAGATAACCACAAGGTATGGTGCATGCACTGAGAATGGATACCATCTCCAGTCTTGGGTTTTTATTGATAGGCATTTTATTGATGGTAAGTATCAGAGTCCTGGTGTGGCATTATAGGGTAAGCACTGGACTGCAAGGTTGTTAGAACAGCACGGTCGGCTGTTCAAACTCACCGGTCCTTAGATGCTCTGTACAGGATCACTATGAATTGGAATCGATCTGAGGGCATTTTACAACAACAACAATTATCAGAGTGGAAATCAGTAATGAGTAAGGTAAACAAATGAAAATGTGCAGGAAATAATTCAATGAGCTGCAACTTAGAAATTGAAACTAGTGCCAACTCATAGTGAGTCTGCACACAATAGGACACAAACTGCCAGTCCTTCCATTCTCACAACTGCTGTTATGTTGGAACCCATAGTTGCTGTCACTGGGTCTATTCATGTCTTTGAGAGACTTTCTCTTTTTGTCTGATCCTCCACTTTCGTTGTTGTTAGGTGCTGTTGAATTGGTACCAACATTGAATGCCAGTACTAGTGCTGTTGTACCAGTATATCTCGTTGGGGTCTTCCTCTTTTTTGCTGACCCTCTACCTTACCAAGAATGAAACTAACTAAAAGTAACATATTCAAGATATTTCTGTTGTTGTTGTCAAGTGCCATCGAGTCCATTTGGACTCATAGCAACCCTGTATATGGTTTCCAAAGATCAGCTAGTGTGCTTGAACTGCTGCTCTTATGGTTTAGAGTCCAGTGCTGCACCTACAGTGCCACACCAGGAGTCCATATGAAAGACAGAGCCAGCTGGAAAATAGAATCTGATCATTATTAGATGTGGGAGGTGTGGGAAAGTGAGAAAACTGGGAGTTTACTCTTATAGTTTTGAAAACTTGGCAAATGATACTTCTATCCACTAGTATAAGAGGAAAAGAACAGGTTTAGTTATTGGTAGAGGTGGGGTGAAATGTTTTAGAAATATTGAAATGCCAGTGAGATCTTCAGAAGCAAGTTGAATATGAAGTCTGAAGCAGAGAAAATCTGACCTAAGGTAGTGATGAAGATTTAAGAAGTTGAACACATTGGAGTCATTACAACAGAGTATGAGATCAACCAGGGAGACTGGAAAAGGCAAAACAAGAAGACCCACAATAGGAAAAGAAATGAAGACCCAGACAAGTAAGAGGATTGTTGTTGTTAAGTTCCATCAAACTGGTTCTGACCCATAGTGACCCTGTATAGGGTTTCCTAGGAGCGACTGGTGAGCTTGAACTGCCAACCTTGAGGTAAAAGCTGAAGTTGTAGTCCAGTGCATTAAGCCACAGCACCACACCTAGGAGGATATGATGTCTAAGAAGCCAAGGAAATAAAACGCTTCAATTTACCAATAGTATTAAACTGTAGAAAAATCTAGTAATGCAAAAGGTGAAAAAATATACATGGAATGTGGCAAGAAGTAAATATCTGTCAATATGTCAAGGGTAGAATCAGTGGTGTGGAGTTGGGGAATCCAGACACAGAGGTTTGAGGTATGATTGGGAGGTGATGAAATGACTGTATTTAATAAAGAATTGTCAGAGAGTCTTGTCTTAGAAAGAGAAGAGAGTGTATGTGGGACTTGGGGGAGGATCAGGGCCTTGGAGACAATGCCATGTCCACATGTTAGTGGAGGTAGCCAATATGGAGGAAGAGATGGATGAAGTGGCATTCCTGAGAAGGCAAAGGGAATCTGATCCAGAGCGTAAGTTCCAGTTTTACGACAAAGCATATTCCTTCCAATCCATCAAGAGGGAATGAGGAAGGAAAGAGTACAGATGAAATGTATGTGATACATATTTAAGTCTTAGGGATTGAGGGAGTTTTGAATTATGTATTTTCTTCCACCCTGCCCCTCACCCCTCTGTGGGAGGCAAGGTCATGTGTGAGACTAAAGGAGAAGGGTCATAAATTTGCGAGCAGATGAGACCATTTCAAACAGTTGCCTCAGAGAAAGAGAAAGACTTCCTAGAGAAACATAATGGGACTCCTAGTGTAGTGCTTATGAATCGGGCTGCGAACCGCAAGGTCAGCAATTCGAAACTACCAGCTGTTCCGTGTGAGAAAGATGAGACTTTCTGCTCCCATAAAAATTTAAAGCCTCAGAAACCCTGTACAGGGTCGCTATGAGTCAGAACCAACTCCATGGCACCAGCTCTAAATACTGGATTAATTAATTCCCAATTAGAATGATTACTTTTTCTCCCCATAATTACCCAGACACTCAAGTGCAAATGTGGAGAACACAAGAAATTGGATGCATCCTAGTTTTGGGTTCCACATAGGACTCACAATAAAAGAATTACAAAGCAAGGAGATTGAATATTTTGAGACAACTGGCTGATATAATGGTCCCTGGAGTCTTGGTTGTTCTAGTTATTTTAGTAATAAAATAACTAAAAACAGAAGGGTCCTGAGAGATGGGGAGAAGGTAGATGGTCCTGTAAACTGAAAGCTTCTAGAAAATGTATAACATTGGTATACTGGACATAATTAGCTTGAGATAGGGTAGCATGGCTGGAAAGAAGGAGAATATCATAGGAAGTGAAGAGGGCAATGAATGCTGAAGTCACCAAAGATGATAACAATGTGTGGATGGAGAGAAAGACTGAAAGTCAGAGACCAATTTCATAGAATGAGAATGAACTGGATAGAGGGTCCTTAGATGGCAATGTTTAGAAGACATTTAGAAACACATCACCCAAGGCAAACACTTCAAATGAGTAGAAACTGGATATAAGGATTGAGGAAATCTATGATGATTAAAAACAAAACAAAAATCAAAACAAAATGGAAAATATTTCCATTGAGTTGATTCCACTTCATGTATTTCAGAGTAGAATTGTGCTCCATAGGGTTTTGATGGCTGATTGTTCAGAAACAGATCACATGACCTTTCTTCCAAGGTACCTGTGGGTCGATATGAATGACCAATATTTCAGTTTGTAAAAAAAGTACTTAACTGCTAGCACTGTCTAAAGATTTCTGGTATGATTCCCAGGGGTGAACGGAGGCTTTGCAGTGATGTGACACCATCAGGATGAATGAGCTAACAAACAGATGTGGGGGGTGGGGTGGGGGAGGAGTGAGTTTGACCACATTCTCCACTGATGTTAGTAGCCGTTTTCTGAATCTGAGCAATTAGTGATATGATGAAAGTTCTGGAGTCAAAGAGACAAGGATTGAGCCTGCATTCTGCCATTCACTGCCTATGGGACCTTCTTTGAGTCTCATTTCCTTCAAGTACAAAATGTGGATAGTATTATTTAACTAAGGGTTGTTTTAAGACTCCTTTAAGATTATACTTCTCAAACGGCATGGTATCACCACATAGTAAGCAATTAATACATAGTATTATGTGCCAGACTGCAAAGGCATTTGAACTGCAAGGTGGTAGTTCAAGCTCACCAGCTGCTCCTTGGAAACCCTATACAGGGTCGCTATGGGTCAGAACCGACTCGACGGCACTTAACAATAACAAATTGTTGATATAATGTGTTGTGGTGATGCATTGGTTAAGCACTCAGCTACTAACAGAAAGTTGGTGGTTCAACCTCAACTGCTCTTTGGGAGAAAGATGTGGCAGTCTGCTTTTGTAAATATTTACAGCTATGAGAAGTTCTGCCCTGCTTATATGGTCGCTGTTAGTTGGGATTGACAAGATAGCAGTGGATTTGGTTTTGGATTGTTGACATTATCATTACTATTCCCTGTATATGTGATGTGGAGCCCAAACAGGAATAATTGTGTTTAATGAGATCACCTTCTTCAAAGATTAATCTGGGTTGAGGGAAAGCTGAGGGTATCATAGTTTGCCAAATGGAAAATATGAAACTATTCAGTGAATGAGAACTTTATTTTTCAAGATAGCTCTTTGAGCAAAGCAAAATGTCAAAGGACTTAAACATTGGAGTCATTTTTTGACTCTTCCACAATAATGAGTCTGGGAAAACAGAATGGTTTTATTTTCCTTTGTCGACAAGGACAAAGAATTTAAAAGGGAGAGATGGGAGAGACAACCGTTACTTCCTGAAGTCTTTACACAGAGTCTGCTGAATTTTCATGAGAGAGTTGTATTCTTATAACAGACATCATGGTGCAGATATGATGATAATGGTTTCCAAGTAAGAAACAAAGAACTATTGGAAATGGAAAGGTTCCTGAGCTTAATGTTTTGAGGAGGGACCTTCCTTTGTAGCAACATGAGTCATCCTGTAACTGAGAGAACGTGTTCTCCTCCTGTCTCTTTTTCAACCTAGAACTTCCCCCAAGGGCCTTTCAAAAGGAAGCAGCCTTTCAGTGGCCATGGCACTTTTCCTGGAGATGTGGGAGACAGAGATTATGCAATTTAAAACACAATTGCTTTTCTCACCCAATTTAAACCCTGCACATAATTTTCTGGAGCCTGGTCAATACTCTTGATAAATGTTTGTCCCAAGGGTAACCTGTGCTCTTGAAACTACCTTCTCAGATCTTGTTATTATTGTTTAAAAACCTTGATAGTTTGTGGTCTGTTGCTTGTTTACCATTTGCACATTTCCCCAAATTCCAAAGATATGGTTTCAAATTTTACTCATCAATTTATTAATTTTTTAAATACATTAATTTATTTTGTATTGAGTTGTGAGAGAGAATATTTGTTTTTCCATTTTATCTATCTGGTGAAGCTGTATATAAATGTTAGTAAAACAGTCCCTGGAAATACGTTGTCAGGAATTGAATCAAGAGTTTACCATTTACTACTTCTATGTTCTTAAACAATTTGCTTACACACCCCCTACTTCAGTTCCCATCTGTGAAATGGGGTTATAAAAATAGTAACCTCATGGAATTGTTATGAGGATTAAAATAATTTATAAATTACCAGTTGCCACTGAGTTGCTTCTGCTGTCTGGTCACCCCATATGTGTCAAAATTTGATGGTGAGTCAAAAATTATCTGCACTCTTGCTGTAGAATTTATTTTGATTAACTTTGAGAAAAGACAAATACATCATTTTTTTGACATAATCGCCTTGCTTTTCAATACACTTTGTCTATCTGCCAAGAAGTGTCCATATTCCCTTATTAAAAAAATGTTTAGGCTGAGCTGTGAGCCACAAATGCACCACAATCTTCACTTTATCAAAGGTGAATCTTTATTCTAGAAGGACTGCTTTCAGGGAAACAAACAGGTGAAAATCCAATGAAGCAGGATCAGGACTAAAAGAAAGATGCTTTAACATCTCAAAAGGAAGTCTTTGCAAAGTGTTAGCAGTGTGGACAGAGGTGTGTGGATATGCATTGTCATGCAAGATCACAAGGCCCTTGGATAGTTCTCTGTGTTTAATCTGAATTTTAGGCTTCAACCCTTCAGTGAGTATCTCATGTTAATAAGCATTGTTGACTGTTAAACTTTTTCCTGATAGTGTTCCAGTATTGCCCATTGAGAATCCCAGAAAACTGTAAGCATTAATTTTCCAGCTGGTGGTTGACTTTAGAATTTTTTCTTGGTCGGCAATTAAGGATGTTTCCATTCCATATTCTGTCATTTACTGTCAGGCTTTGTAGTGATGTTTCCTCATCAGTAATGATTTTGTAAAGAAACTTTTACCTTTCTTTGAGTATCTATCCAAATTTTGTTTGCAGATGTCCAAATGCTTCTGTTTCTGCTCCTCCATATGTTGTTTCGGTACCCATCTCACACAAACTTTTCAAAACCCAATTCTGTTGTGGATTATTTCATAGACAGAACCATGGCTGATTTGCAAATGAATTGCCACACAATTCACTGTTATTCCTCTATTCCACAGAATCATTTCAGATGCACATTCAATGTTTTAACCAGCCATGTATGTGAATGGTATTTTACTATAACTGGAGTATGGATAATTTTTACTTAACTTTATAGAACTGTGCTCAAAAGGGGTTTTTATATGGAGGATTTTTCAGAAGTAGATTATCAGCCCTTTCTTCTGAGATATCTCTGGTGGTTCATGTGTCTGCCACCACAACTATCCTGTCACACTAATGAAAGTTTCACTTTATTCTGAACAGAGACTCACACGGATGCATTATTGGATCTTTCTATCATGAACACACCCAATTACTGAGCAAATTATTCAATTAGGAATAGAAATAATACCCAGTGTTTGGCTTAACCCATTTACACCACCCTGGATCGCTAGTTCATGAATATGAATATAAAGTTCCTAAAGCAATACCTAGTGCAAGGTAACACCTAAAGGCATCTTTATTTTTATCAGTCTAAAGACTTTAGTTCACTAATCATCTGTCAGTTTGTCATACTGTGGTAACTTTGTTTTGCTGTAATGCTAGATGCTATGCCACTAATATTTTAGGTATCAGTAAAGTCACCCATGGAGAATTGGTTTCAGTGGAGCTTCCAGACTAAGACACACAAGGAAAAAGGAGAAGCAGACAACTTCTGAATGGTAGGCCACTGAAAATCTTATGAATAACCGAACATTGTCAGATACAGTGTTAGATGAAAATAATATGAATAGCACCAGAATATTGTCATATATAGTGCCAGAAGATGAGCCCCTCAAGTTGGAAGGTACTCAAAATATGACAGTGAAATAGCTGTCTTCTCAAAGTAGAATTGACCATGTGACATGAATGGAGTAAAGGTTTCTGGACTTCTATTTACTTATAGGACATAACTCAAAATGAGGAGAAACAGCTGCAAATATCCAACAGTAGGAACATGGAATGTATCAAGTATGAACCTAGGAAAGTTTGAAGTCACCAAAAATGAAATGGAATGCATAAAGATCAATATCCTAGGCATTGTTATTGTTGTTATTGTTATTAGGTGCCATCGAGTCAGTACTGACTCATAGGGACCCTAAGCACAACAGAACATTAGGGAGCTAAAATAGACTGCTATTGGTAATTTTGAATTAGTAAATCATGTGGTTTACTTTGCTGGGAATGAAAAATTGAAGAGGAATGGTTTTGCACTCATCATCAAAAGGAGATTTTCAAGATCTTTCTTGAAGTACAATCCTCTCTGTGATTGGATAAAATCCATTTGTCTACAAGGAAGACTATTTGATACCACTATTATTCAAATTTGTGTATCTACAACTTAAGCCAGGGATGATGAAACTGAAAAATTCTATCGATTTCTTCAGTCTGAAATTGACAAAACATTCAATAAAAAAGTATTGGTAATTATTGGTGATTAGAATGCAAAGGTTGGATACAAAGAGTAAGGATAAGTAATTGGAAAATATGACCTTGGCAATAGAAATGATGCTGGAGGTGGCATGATAGAATTCAGCAAGACCACTGACTATTCATAACAAATACCTTTTTTTAACAACATAAAATATGAATATGCATATGGACCTCACCAGATGGAATACACAGGAAGTAAATTGACTATATATGTGGGAGGAGATGGTGGTAAAGCTCAATATTGTCAGTCAAAACTAGGCCAGGGGCAAACTGTGGAACAGACCATCAATTGCTCATATGTAAATTCAAGCTGAAGTTAAAATTAAAACAAGTTCATGAGAGCCAAAATATGACCTTGAACATATCCCACCTGAATTTATAGACCATCTCAAGAACAAATTTGATGCATTAGACGCTAATGACTGAAAACTAGAAGACATGTACGATGATATAAAAAAATAAAATATAAAAAGAAAGTTAAAGGTCATTAAAAATAAAGGAAAGAAATAAAAGACCAAAATGGATGTTAGAAGACTATCTGAAACTTGATTTCCAGTGTAGAGATTTAAAGCAAATGGACGAAATGAGGAAGTCAAAGAGCTGAACAGAAACATTTAAATGGCAGCTTGAGAAGACAAAGTTAAGTATTAGAATGAAATGTGCAAAGACCAGGAATTAAAAAAGCAAAAGGGAAAAAGACACTCAGTATGTCTCAAGCTGAAAGAACTGAAGAAAAAATAACAAGTCTAGCCTTGCAATATTGAATGATGCAGAGAGCATTAAAAGGTGATGAAAGGTATACAGAGTCACTTGCCATAAAGAAATGATAAATGTTCAACCAATTTAAGAGGTAGCATATGTTCAAGAACTGATGGGATTGAAGGGAAAATTCCAAGCTGCACCAAAGGCCTTGGCACAAAATAAATCTCAAGGAAATGGTGAAAACAAATTGAAATGTTTCATCAAACTGATGCAACATTAGAGGTACTCACTCATCCACACCAAGAAATTTAGAAAACAGCTACATGGCCATCTGACTGGAAGAAATCCTTATCTGTGGTGATTCCAAAGATAAATGACCCCCCAAAATGTGGAAATCATAATTTTGCATTGTTCAAAGATCTTTCATTTATATCATGTGCAAGTAAAATTTTGCTGAAGATAAATAAAAACCAACTGCAACAGTACAGCAATGAAAAATGCCAGAAATTCAATTTGCATTCAGAAGAGCATATTATGTGTATCATTGCTGATGTCAGATGGGTCATGGATGAAAGCATAGAATACAAGAAAGATGTTCATTTGTGCTTTATTGACTGTGTAAAGGTTTTGACTGTGTGGAATGTTGTAAAGAATGGGTATTTCAGAATACTTAATTATGGGCATGAGGAACCTGTACATAAAACCAATTGTTCAAAAAAAAAAAAAAAGAAGAAGATACTGACTGGTTTAAAATCAGGAGAGGTGTGTGTCAGGGTTGTATTCTTTCACCATCCTTATTTGATCTGTATACTGAGAAATTTATCTGAGAAATTGGATTATATAAAGAAAAATGTAGCATCAGGATTGGAGGAAGAGTCATTAACAACCTACAATATGTAGATGATACAACCTTGCTTGCTGGAAGCAAAGAGTACTTGAAACACTTTGATGAAGATCAAAGATTACAGCCTTCGATATGAATTGCACTTCAGTGTAAAGAAAACAAAAATCTTTACAACTGGACCAATAAATAACATCATGATAGATGGAGAAAAGATTGAAGTTGTCAAATAATTCATTTTGCTTGGACCCACAATCAACATTCATTGAAAGTAGCAGTCAAGAAATCAAATTACATATTGCATTAGTCAAATATTCTGCACAAGACTTCTTTAATGTGTTCAAGAGCAAAAATACCAGATTGAAGACTAAGGTGCACCTGACCGAAGCCATATTTTCAATTGCCTCATATGTATATGATAGTTGGACAGTAAGTAAGGAAAGCCATAGAAGAATTGAAGCATTTGACTTATGGCTTTGGCAAAGAATATTGAAAGTAGTATGGACTGCCAGAAAAATAAACAAGTATATATTGGAAGAAGTACAGCCAGAATGCTCCTTAGAAGACAGGATGATGAGTCTTGGTTTCTTATATTTTGGACATGTTATCAACAGGGACCTATCCCTGAAGAAGGGCATTATGTTTGGTAAAATTGAGTGTCAGTGAGAAGGAAGAATACCCTCAATGTGATGGATTGGCACAGTGGCAACAGCAATTGGCTCAAGAATAACTACAATTGTGTGCATGCAGGGGGACTGGACTCAATGGCACTTAACAATACCAACAAGGGCTTTAGAATCCTACACTGCATGCATCCTGGGAAGAGGGTTGAGGCTTAATACATTATTTGAGAATCTCTATGTGGGTGCTGATAAATAGGTGTCAAGCTATCTGGGATGAAAACGTGTGAAGTATATTCTATTGGATGTTGTTGTTTTTAAGTGCTGTCGAGTCAGTTCTGACCCATAGTGAGCCTGTATAGGGTTTCCAAGGAGCAGCTGGTGAGCTTGAACCACTGACCTTGCAGGTCAAATTCTATTGGATAGGTACATGGAATAGTTGAGGGAAGAGTAATGAGAAGAAAAAGGAAGGAATGAATTGAAGAAGTCAGACAGAAAAATGAAGAGAAGCTGAGATTGGGTGCTATAAAGTGTTTGGTAGTAAAGCCGTTGGAGAACCATTCTAGAATTCTGATGTTCGTTTCCATTTATAGTTATTTTCATGGTGGTGACAGAGACTTCTTCTCTGGGCCCCCCTCTCCTCAGTAGTAATTAAATTCCACTCTTCACACAAATGTCTGAGTAGAAAATTTAGATATTCAAGGAAGTTATTTATTTCTGGCCTTTCACTTGAGTTTTTATGGATTATAACAGAAATACTCTTCTAGAAACCTGATTCTAGGAGACAGGAGGCTCTGGAATCCTTGGTAATCTATCAAAGTATTGAAGAAGGTTTTTGATACTCCCTAAAATACAAATGGGGTGAGAGTCAGGCTAATTTTGCTGAGATCTCAAAGGGAGACCCCACCTGCCAATTCAATCAACATTGACTGAAAAGCGTTCATTTAGTAGTCATTGGCCAGAGGTTTGAGAAGTAAGCCCTATCAGCAGTAATCCTTCACTGCCATGGTTAATGGAGCAGTGTTGTTCCTGTGTGCTGTTGAATCTCACTCAGAGTGATCCCAGCAGGAAAAGTAGAACTGCCACTTACCCCTGGTGGTGCAGCATTTAAGTGCTCAGTTGTTTACTGAAAGGTTGGCGATTTGAACCCACCAGTGCTTTGAGGAAGAAAGTATAGTAATCCACTCCTGCAAAGACTGCAGACCTGGAAACCACACAGGGCACTTCTACTCTATCCTAAGGAATTCACTCCACCTTATAAGGTATATGGGAATATTTATGGGAGCGTAGTGGTTACAATTCGGGCTACTAAACTCAGGGTCAGCAGTTCGAAACCACCATGGGAGAAAGATGAGGCTTTCTGCTCCCATAAAAAATTACAGCCTCAGAAGCCCTGTACAGGGTCGCTCTGAGTCAGAACCTACTTATGACACACAACAACAACAACAATGGGAGCAGATCAGCAATCTATTCTTCTGAGTAGGAGGTGGTGGGTTCTATTCACTGGTCTTTCAGTTAGTAGCTGAGAGCTAACCTCTGTGCACTAAGGCTCCTTGGTTACGGCTGTTGTTATTAAGTGCCATCAAGTTGGTTCAAACTCATAGCAACTCTGTATAGGGTTTCCGAGGGATGGCTGATGGGTTTGAACTGCTGACTTTGTGTTACAAAGTTCAGTGCTGATCCTATAGTGCCACACCAGGTTAATTTAGTAATGACTAAATCCCCAATTTGTCTTGGGATGAGAGTAGTGGGTGGGAGTGATTTTATTCCTGTACTCTGTTGCCTAGAACTTGTCCAAATGGCTGATGTTTCACTGGTAGGATTTCATATGCTCCCATAAAGTAGACACAAAATAATTTTCATTTCAAATTTCTAACAACCCAGATACAGATGGTGTAGCCATTTTTGGAAGAAAAGACAGTGAAGCAAGGAGAGCTCTAGTTATAGGTGTGAATGGGCTTGATAGGTCAAACTGATTGATGGGTTTGCCAGGTTCTACCTATATGATTCTGAGCTAAGTTCTAGGGACTCATCCTTTCTCTGAGCAAAGATCTATTAGAGGATTTTGCGATGATTACAACATACCACTGTGATCATGATGCTATTCTTTTGTTAATTCTTTATCAGACAGTTCCTCATAGCTGCAGGTATTTAAAAATCAAATCAATTAGAGAGAACAATTAAGCAAAATTGTCTTCTTAGCCAGGACACCAGAGTCATGTTAGTTTCTGCATATTGTTTACCATGAATCCTTATATTTCTTGTCTGGAAATTTTTCCTTAATGTAGCTGCTCTGCCAACTGCTTACAATAACAAAACAAAATAAAACAAAAAAGGTATGGAGACAGGAGAATGAGAAAAGAAAGAAAAATAACCTAATATAGTCTTTTGCTGTTTACTTTATAGATTTCCTCTCCAGTAGAGTGAATCAAACATTAAAACTGGAATGGTTCACACTCAGATGGAACGGGAATTGGTCTGGTTCTGAATGGGAAGGGTTAGGCCAGCTTGGAATCTCCCATGGGCCTGTACAAGCAGAGTTCTTTGGTTTATTGCTCTCTTTTTTAACACGTTCCAGGTTATAAAGAATCTCCTGATACGTCCTGGTTTTGGGCCCCTGCCCCGGTCGTGTTGGCGAACCAGTGGAGTGTGTGGACATGAGTCAGATGAAGATGCCTAAGTAGAGAGTGGGTTGCAATCTGGACTCTTGATTGAGAAACCTTGTACACTATTGCAGACCCCAGTTGACTCCTTTCCTCCTGAGTCTGAAGTAGGGAAGCCTGGAGGGCCTCCCACAAACTTGACCTGGATAATAGGGTCTCTGTGAGAACTAGGCCATTTATGAACCTCAGGGCCATTCTGGGGAAACGAATGCTTCAGTAACAGTCACCATGCTGCTTACAACATGACATCCACACCTTTACTAGCCAATTTGCAATGTACCTGGGACCTACTTATGCTGACCTGGTGTCTGGGTGGGGGGAGTGGTTGTCTAGGATTCCATGTGCTTAATTTTTATTGCATTTGAGGAACTAGGGAGGAGAGAAGGGAGAAGAAAAAGAGGATACAAAAAGAAAGACTTTTTCAGGGAATGTAGCCAATGTTCCAAGGGTTATGTTGATGAAATGGAGCAGCTCAAGTGAAAACAAATTGAATTTGGAAAAGAGGAAAAAAAAATCCTCCACCCAGTGGCAGTTGGAGCTTCCATTCTGAGTTACTTTTAACTTTCTGGAGCTGTGTTTACTTTGCTGAGCAGACTAAATCGTTTAATTTGTCAGCTACTCCTTGACTCTGCCAGGTTTCACTCAAGGAGCCATCCCAGTGCCATGAGAGCTCACCAAGGCCTTGGACAGACTGAGTCACTCCCCAGAGGCCACATGCCCACAGGGGAGTTCTTCATCCTAATTGAAAACTGCTTAAAGTCTAGGGAGAGCTTTTCTGTACCCTTCCAAATTTCTTTACAAATTAAATAAAGAAATGATACTAAAATGGCTAGCAGTTATTCGGTATAATGCTTAAACTTCTGTATCCAATGACTCCTGAATTCAACACAACCATGCAATATGAAGACCTATTATTTTTCTGGCTTGACAGATGAGGCAGCTGAGATTCAAAGCAAGCAATTTGATTGAAGTTATGCAACAGCACTGGGACCCAAAACCAGGTGGTCTGATTTTAAACTTGGCTGTTTTTTATTAACTTGTATATTTGATTCACTGATATATTGCTTTAGGAACACTGGGTATTGTTGTAATTTCCCACTGAGCAGTTTGCTCTGTACCAAAATGTGTACTGGATAGTGGGAACCAGTGATGCATCAGTGTGGGTCTGTGAAAGTGAAATTCTAGTTGGGGTTGGGGGACATGAACATGAACAAGCCATAAGGATAGTGATAGTGTGGCATCATCTGAAAGTGCTGAAGAGAACTGAGAAACACACTTTGCCTATGGGTGAGGGACCAATTGCCACTGAGTTGGTTCTGACTATGGTGGCCAACATGTGTCAGATTAAAACTGTGTTCCATAGGGTTTTCAGTGACTGATTTTTTTTTTTTTTCTGTTTTTATTGTGAATTGATTGAAAGTTTACAAGGCAGATCATCAGTTTTACATTCAACAAACCATGTAATTTGTTTCATTACAATGATTATAAGCCCCTCCATGTACCATCAGTTAACAGTATTTCTCTATATTCATTTTAGCTCTTTAAAAAACAAAAACAAAAAACAAAAACACTCAGACATATATAATGATTTACACCATCAAAGGGCATATTCTGCAAGTTGGCCTCCTGGCCTCCAGCTCTCATTCCCTTTCTTCCCATGATTCTAGAGTCCTCAGCTGCTCCCTCTCTCCATGTTCCCATCTCTGCCTCCATCTCTGGTGGATGGTGTTCTTCTTGACTGGTTCTGCTGAAGGTCCCTGGGTAGTACCAATGATCTGTACTCGAGTCCATTCGGACCCATAGGAACTCTGTATAGTGTTCAGTGACTAACTTTTTCAGAAGTAAATTGCTCCATCTTTCTTCTGAGACACCTCTGAGCAGACTTGAACTTTCAATCTTTTAGTTAGTGATGAGGTGCATTAATGATTTTCCCCATCCAGGGAATCATGGATGAGGAAGGGTTTCTTTAATGGGAGACTTGAAGTAAAGATAAGGCTTGGACAAGAACAGGCTGAGGAGATTGGGAACTATTGGAGAGAGAAAGTTGAAGAAAGCAAGTGGGTCATATCTGTGATCATGAAGTTTGCTCTGAATACTATATGAGGAAACAAACAAAAGGTGCTATGAATGGAGAAAAGTATGCGTGACTAGCAGTTTATCTGTGCTGCCACCTAGATTGTGCCTAACCCTACCATCTTTTTCCATTTTTGTGTACTGTGTACATTGTGGAATAGTTGATGCATTTTGTTGTTGTATGCCATCAAGTTGTTTCCAACTCATAGTGATCCTAAAAACAGAACTGCTATAATCTTTACTGGAGAAGCTCATTCAGAGCTGCTGGTGGGTTCAAACAATTGTATCACCAAGACGCCTTTCAGTATGCAGACAATGGCATAAATGAATGGCATGAATGAATAGATCATTTTATCACTGTTAGTTACTGTATGCCAAGCATTCCATTTGGCGTCGGTATGCATCATCTCTCTTACCACAAACCTAAAAGGCAGATGTGATTCCCATCTCATGGGTGAAGAAATGAAATGAAGGCTTAGACAGATTGAGCTACTTTCTCAAAGACTTAGAGCTTCTAAATTCTAGAGCTGAGCCTTGACGCAACTCCCTCTGACTCCAGAGCTCATATTCCTTTCATTACTGCCTGTGCTGCAAGATAAACACTGGACTGATAATCACAAGGTTGGCAGGTCAAACCCACCAGCTGCTCATACAGGGTCACTGTGAGTCAAAACTGACTCGATGACACTTAACAACGCTATGTAGAATGGCAACTTTTGGGTTGAGTTCAACAGTCCCTCTGATGGAAAAATCCTTCTTTCATATTCTATTTTTTTGGATTATGTCAAGTATGTGCAAATATTTTTGAACAAACAGAAAAACTGGGCTATATGATGAAGAATGCATGTTAGGAATTGAGGAAGACTCAACCTGTGATATGCATATAACATAACCTTGCCTACTGAAAGTGAAAAGGACATGAAGCACTTACCAGTGAAGATCAAAGACAACAGCCTATAATATGCTTTACACCTCAACATAAAGAACACAGAATTCGCACAATTGGGCCAATAAGCATGATTAATGGAGAAAATATTGAATTTGTCCACAATTTCATTTTACTTGGGTCCACAGTCAATATCCATGGAAGCAGCAGTCAGGAAGCTAAATGATGTTTTTCATCGGGCAAATCTATAAAAATCTGCTTTGAAGTTTTAAAAATCAAAAATGTCAATTTGAGAACTAAGCTGTGTCTGACTCAAGCCATAATCTTTTCAAGTGCCTCATATGCATGTGAGAATTGGGCTATGAATAAAAAGACCAAAGAAGAGTTGCTGCATTTGAATGGTGGTTTCCAGGAAGTGCATACACTATAGACTGTCAGAAGAACAAACAGATTTGGATAATTTTTAGAAGTGAGCATGGGGAGACTTTGTCTCACAAACTTTAGACATGTTTTCAGGTGGCACCATTGCCTGGAAAAGGACATCTTGTTTGGTTAAGTATGTGTTGTTTTTAGTTAATGTTGAGTAATTTCCAACCCATTGCAACTCTATGCACAACAGAAACCCTGTCCAGTCCTTTGCCAACCTCACAATCATCATTATGCTTGAGTCTATATCTGCTGCCATTGTGCCAATCCATCTCATTGGGGGTCTCCCTCTTTTTTGCTGACCCTCCATTTTACCAAGCATGTCCTTCTCAATGGACTGATCTCTCCTGATAATACATCTGAAATATGTGAGATGAAGTCTGAGCATCTTGACTTCTAAAGAGCATTTGGGTTCAGTGAAAAGAACTAAGCCCTTAATGAAATGGATTCACACAGTGGCTGAACCATGGGCTCTAACTTAGGAACAAGTGTGAGGATGGCACAGGACTGGGGAGTGTTTTAAGTCAGAACCAACTCAATGACACCTAACAACAGTAATAACAATACTGGGACAGAAATGGCCTTTCTCATTATGGATAATGAGAATCAGAACTCTTTGGATTCCTAATTATGGTGGCTATCATAGTGATTTAGTGCAACAGTAAGAGAAATATCACAAGCGGGTGGTTTTAAACAAATATTGATTGATATTTCCTCACAATTTAGGAAGTTAGAAGTTTGAAGTCAGGGTGCCAGTTCCAGGGGAAGGCTTTCTGTCTGTTGTGGGAAGACCCTTGTGTTCTTTCAACATTTGTGGGCCTGGTGTTCCTTTGAGATCTACATGTCTTGGTAGCAATCTTCCTTTGGGTCCAGCAGGTTCCCAGCATAGAGACCTGGGTACAAAGGATGTGCTCCACCCCTAGCTCTTCTTTCTTGGTGGTAGTGGGTCCTTCTTCTTTCTGCTCAACTCTCTCTCCTTTTATCTCTTATAAGATAAAAGGTGATGCAGGCCATACCCGAGGATAACTCCCCTTACATAGACTCAAGGCAGTGACCTAATCAAGGATTTGGGCAGGCCACCCTAATCTCCCTACATCGGATGAGGGATAATCACATCAGATGATGGCATGGTGGATGATTGCTTCACATAGAACTGCCAAGCCACCCACTGAGAATTAAGGCCCAGCCAAGTTGACACATATTTTGGGGGAACACAATTCAGTCTATGACAGTAACCAAAGTTTACATTTTATAGATGAGGAAACTACAGCACAGAGTAGTTGTTGTTAAGTGCCATCAAGTCATTTACAACTCATAGCAACCCTGTATAGGGCTTCTGAGACCTTAAATCTTCTCAGAGCACAAAGCCTCATCTGGTCTTGAACCACAGACCCTGTAGTTCACAGTCCAATGCTTATCATATGGAATATAGAGTAATGGGAACGAAAGGATTAGGCAGGCCTGGAATACATTATTTTCCTTTCTTGGGGGAGGTCCCAAAGAAGAAACAAGACCTGGTTTGATCTCCTTGTAAACATGCTATCTCCTGAGCAAACCAGCGATCTTATTTATCACTGGCAGACTCTTTATCTATGGAACATGCTTAGGAAGATCATTCCAAGATTGTGTACAGTAAATAAACTTCTAATCTATGAATGTTGGGACATGGCTCCTTGAAAAATATTATATAAACTATGTAACTAAAAACAAAATAAAATACAAATATCCACTATCTTTGAGTAAACTGTGACTAACAGCAACCCTATGGGATAGCATACAACTGCCCCATAGGGTTTCCAAGGTTGTACATCTTTATGGAAGCCAACTGCCATATGTTTCTCCCTTAGAGTGAATGGTAGGTTTCAATTACACATGTTTTGGTTAGCAGCCAAGGAATTTAATCCCTATGCCACCAGAGTTCTTTGACTATGTAACTACTGGAGTAAAAATGAAGATATTTCATGACCAAAAGGATTTAGCTTTTGTGTCATCATATAATTGCATTCATCTCTTTGAGATTTATATGTTAAATCCAGGTCAAGATGGGACAAGAAAGGGTCTGGGGAATGGCATTATCAGCCCTGACTCTCTTGCTATTTACCTGTATCTTGTGATTACTTGTGGCCTTGAAGTTATTAATATAGCTAGATATTGCTAAGTTACTTGATTCTGTGACTCTTACTTTGAAAATTAAACTCTTTATGTTATGTTAAAAGGTACTAAAGTACAGCAGCAGTGGAAGATCAAGTCTCACATCTCCTGTTTCTTATATCTGAAACCAGAAGCCCTCAAGGAACAGTGTATTAAGCATTGTATTGCTAGTCAAATGGTTGTCAGTTCAAACTCACCACCCACTTCATTGGATAAAGATGAGACAACCTTCTTCCATAAAGGTTTATAGCCATGGAAAACTTTCTGGGGCAGTTCTATCCTGCCCTATATTGTAAGCTGTGAATTGGAATAAACTCAACAGCAGTGGGTTTCATATCCTAAACCAGGGAAATATTGAGCTTTCTGTTTCTACATCTTCCTCATTTTCCATATCATCTTGCATGGTTTGGAGTGATGATGGTGATGACGATGACGATGATGATGGTGATGATGATGACAAAGATATCAATAGCAACTTGTTTTTCATAAACCCCTAAGAAGAAGGCCATCTTATTGAAGAAGACACCCAATGAGATGGAGTGACACAGTGGCTGTAAAAGATATAGCAATATTTGTGAGCATGGTGCAGAATTGCTGTGAGTTGGAACCAACTTGAAGACATGTAACAGCAACAATAAAAAACAATACAATGCTGTGTACTGTGTAATTACAGTATAAACAACACCTAAGTGTTTACAGACTTATTATTTATGTAAAACAAATAATTACAGAATTGAACCTTAAGAAACTTCTAATACTCAATTTGTGAAATAGCAATTTCATAGTGCTCAGTCAGATATTACATGTCAAATAACTAAAGTGAGGTATTAAATTAAGACCTCTCTGAAGAAATGACAATTAGCCTGGTATCTGAATGACAATAGGAGCCTGGCACAAAATAAAAGTTAACAGGAGGTTAGGCTATCCAGTAAAAAAGAAATTTTCCACTGTAAGTTCTCTGAGGAGAGAACCAAACTGGCAAATAAAAAACACTGGAAAATTACTACTGTGGCTGGATCAGAGTAGGTGGAACAAAGTGGTTGGAGTCAAGTTTGGAAAGATGGGCAGGAACAAGACCACTGGACTTTGTAAGCAGCGGTAAGGTGTTTGAGTTTTATCCTAAGGGTGACAAAGTTATTAAAGGGCTTTGGTGAGGGGTGGAAGAAAGGAGGATTCTTTAGTGGTACAAATATTTAATGTGCTTGTCTGCTAACAGAAAGGTTGGAGGTTCAAATCTACCCAGTGTTGATCCTGAGGAAAAGTCTGGCAATTTACTTTGGAAAAGTCAACTATTAAAAACCCTCCGGAGCACAATTCTCTTATGACACAGCTGGGATTACCATGAATTAGAAATGATGGCAACTGGTGTATAAAAGAAGAAAATGAGGCATGGTTTACATTTTAAAGAGGGTGTCTAGATGACAGGTGGAGAATGGACTGTATACAAAAGTGGAAACCAGGAGACCAAGTGGTATTCTACAGTAGTATGTCAGAGGAGAAACACTGGTGTTCTAGGCTAGTATTTTCCATCAAAGGAAGAGTATTCTCAATATTTCTCAAGATGAAAGAACTGAAGAAAAAATTCAAACCAACTGCAATATAGAAAGACTCTTGGATAAAACAGTGAATAACTTCAAGAAACATCAAAAGAAGATATCAGAAATTTACAAAGTCGCTGTACCAAAAAGAATGGGTTGACATTCAACCATTTGAGGAGGTAGCATATGACTAAGAGCTGATGATATTGAAAGAAGAAGTCCAAATTTCACAGAAGGCATTAGTGGAAAGCAAGGTTCCACGAATGATGGAATACCAATGGAAATGTTTCAACAAATGGATGCAGCACTGGAAATACTCAAGAGTCTATGCCAAGAAATTTGTAAGAAGCTATCTGACCAACCCACTGGAAGAGATCAGTAACTGCCCCATTCCAAAGAAAGGTGACCCATTAGAATGTGGAAGTCATCAAAATATCATTAATATTACATGTAAGTAAAATTAAACTGAAAATAATTAAAAATTGTAGCAGTGGCACATAGACACAGATTAGCCAGAAATTCAAGCCAGATTCAGAAGAGGACATGGAAGGAGGGATATCACTGTTGATGTCAGGTAGATCTTGACTGAAAGCAGAGAATACCAGAAAGATGTTTACCTGTGTTTTATTGACTATGCTAAGGCATCTGACTGTGTTGATCTTAGCACACTATGGATAACATTATGAATAATGGGAATTCCAGACCACTTAATTCCAGAACCTTTTACATAGACCAAGAGGCAGTTGTTAGAACAGAGCAAGGGGATACTGAATGTACTAAAATCAGGAAAGGTGTGCATTAGATTTGTATCCTTTCACCATATTTATTCAGTTTGTATGCTGAGCAAATGTTCCCAGAAAAGAGGAATGCAGCACCAGAATTGTTGTTGTTGTTGTTGTCAGGTGCCATCGAGTCAGAACCGACTCATAGTGACCCCATGCACAGCAGAACGAAACAATGTCCGATCCTGGGCCAACCTCACTACTGCTGCCACACTTGAGTCCATCA
>NW_006408599.1:10818189-10838639 GCF_000296735.1 Chrysochloris asiatica | reverse complement strand
GATGTATTGCATTGGGCAAATCTGCTGCACAGGAACCTTTTAAAGTATTGTAGTGCAGAGATGTCAGCTTGAGGACTAAGGTGTGCCTGACCCAGACCATGGTGGCACCAGAATTAGAGGAAGGCAAAATATACACATGACGTAACATGAATTACTGAAAGTTTAAAGGACTTGAAGCACTTGCTGATAAAGATTAAAGAATATAACCTTAAATATGGATTGCCACTCAATGTAAAGAAAACAATATCCACACAACTGGACCAATAAACAATAGAGAAAGGATTGATGTTGTCAAGGATTCCATTTTATTAAGATACACAAATATCCATTTCTTTAAGTGTGCAGATGAAATACTTATAGAAACATCAGTCAAGAAATAAAACAATGTATTGCATTGGGCAAATCTGCAAAAGTCATCTTTTAAATTCTTTGGGTGTTAAAGAGCAAAGATGTCACTTTGAGGACTAAGGTGAACCTGACCCAAGCCACGGTATCTTCAATAATCTCATATGCATGTGAAAGCTGAACAATGCATAAGGAAGACAGAGAAGAATCAATGCATTTGAATTATGTGAGAGAAGAATATTGAAAATATGGACTATGAGAAGAACATACAAATATATCTTGGAAAGAGTACAGTCTGAGTTCTCCTTAGAAACCAGGATGTTGAGACTTCATTTCACGTACTTTAGACTTGTCACCATGAAGGACATCATGCTTTGTGCAGTACAGCATCAGTGAAAAGAGGAGGATCTCTCCAACGAGATGGGTTAACAGTGGTTTCAGCAACAGGCTTAAACATAACAGTTTTGAGGATGACGCAGGACTAGGCAGTGTGCTTCACTCTGCTGTGGATGGGGTCACTGTAAATTGTATCGATTTGACCGCACCAAACAATCACAACACATTAGAGTTAAAGGAGCCCTGGTGGCACAATGATTAAGTGCTTGGCTGCTAACTGAAAGGCTAGTGGTTTAAACTCACCTGGTGGTTGTACATGAGTGAAGATCTGACAATCTGTTTTCATAAAGATTGCAGTTTAGAGAACCCTGTGATGTATTTTTATTCTGTCACATTGGGTTGCTAGGATTCCAATATCCATAGCTGTAAGTGTGCAGATGCAGGATTTTTGGAGAGGTTTTAGTTGCTTCTGATATCCAGATGCTTCCCCTGTTCCCAACAGCCACATGATGAGAGCTCATGTTGATGTTTCGGAGAAAGTTTGCTAGCAATGTCTCAATTTAGAGAAGGCTCTGGAAACAGACAAAAGTTTGTACTCCCTTTCTTTGATATATGACTTGTCCCATGGATAAGACACTGCAAGTTAATTCTTGCTTTGTTTCAGAGAAGGCCTTACTTTGGGTGAGCAGGCACATTTCACATGGAGCCCTGTGACAACCCTGCTATCAAGGAACTTGTCTTTGGCATAAAAGAAGCTGGAGATTGAAGCTGTCATACTCTTCTCCAGAAAATGAAACTGCTTTGAGATCCAAACATAATTAGGCAAAATTCTCACGGCTGTACTGAGCAGAAAAAGGGATTGTGATGGGCAGATTCTTGGCATGGATCTTCAGGATACACAAGGGCTTGCCCAGTGACCAACAGAGCCGGGCCAGGGAAGAAAATTGGCTGAGGATTAATTGAATGATGGTGAGGAGGATGAAGAGGAAAGGAAAGGGAGAGTGGAGACTGGGATAGTGCCCGGGCTGCCTTTGTAGGCAAGTTCCCTAACAACGCTTTCGAGGGGAAGTCAAGGGCCGATTGAAGCTTATTTCAGATTCTCTGAATGTGCCTTAAGGAGACAGACTAAGGAATGATCTGATGAAATGCACAGGAAGTAAAATTTGGCACAGGCACAGTGGCAAATGAGCTGAGAAGATGGGGGAGATCCTGCCAAGACCCCTATTCCCCCAGGACCACCCTGAGAGTATCCGGAGAAATTAATCAATCAGACAGGACTGGATGGCTCCCACAGAACAGCAGTGAGGGACCCCGTGAGGACTGGGGGTCTTTCATTTACAAACAGGATTGGAGCCACCACAGAGCATTAGGATGGGTCAGTGAAGGCATAGGGGAGGCTCTCAATGTCTCTTAGTATCCTGTCGGTGACTCAGCAGTGCCAAGAGCTATGCCCACTCTTGGACTGTGCCCAGGGAATTGTAATCCTGCCTCCCACTTAGTGTGAAGGCCCTGGAACTAGGAACGTGACATGACTTGAATGTCCCACCACATTGGGGAAGTTTGTAAGAACTTTGCAGCAAGTTCACAAATATCATTAAGTCCACAAAGCATTTCCTGCCCTTACCCTTGAATAGCCCACATTTCCCAAGGCCGCCTCTTTCCTCTCTTGGAAATTCATAGTGTTCTTCTCTGAATGTCTAGCTGGATTTATTCATGCTTCCACCCGGGCAGTCAAATCTTCATCAACCTCTTCCTGTGGGTCTCATGTGGGATTATCTCCAAGATTCCCCCAAATGAAAAAGAACAACAATCTTAATATATGCAACCTCACTTTTATATGTCATCTCCCTTCTGCTCCCCTCCTACCAACTTTATAACTAAAGTTACAAAAAGCTCTGCAGTCTCCAAAATGCTTCACCTGATCAAGTTCTGCATCTTATCCTAATTGTTTGAAATACTTATCATCATCCCCTACTGACTGTTGAGGCAACTGAAGATCAGAGAGGTAGAAAGAGCTGCCCAAAGTCACACACACAGTAAGGGAAGTGGAAGAGAAGCCTGGAGCTCTGGGTTCTTAATTCCCTTTCAGTCAACTCACTCCCACACAATGGTGCTTCATTATCATCTTCCTTTATTTTGTCATGCCAATAAGTACATCAGAGAAAAATAATAACCCTATTTCACATGTCCACCCAAATGTGGATGTAGTTTCTAGTTTGCCTCCCTTTAACTAGTTGAGGCAAACTCTCATCTTAAAAAAAAAAAAAAAAATCATTCTTTAATTTTCCAGTTTTATTGACTGCTTTCCCCAAACTCATATTTTGCTATCCAATAACATGCCCTCCTCCAACTCCTCAAAATGATTTATTAAAAAATAATATTATTTTATACTTGCCCCAATTTTGACTGGAACACTATTACTCATCCTTCAAGCTTCAAGAATGCACCCTTGACTCCCAAGTGTATTAAATGGGTTGTCCCTGCTCTGCTCCCATAGGCCCTTTACAAATTTCCCCTGTCATAGTATTCACCATACTATATTATAGTTGTCTTGTTCACTTGCCTCGCCTCTTCCTCCAAAGTAAAGTAGAAGCATCTTGCGTGCAGGGAGTGCATATTTTTAGCATCTGAAGTAGACTTTAAGGAGCTCTGGTAGCGTAGTGGTTACGAGTCGGGCTGCGAACCTTAAGGTCAGCGGTTCGAAACTACTAGCTGCTCCGCGGGAGAAAGATGAGGCTTTCTACTCCTGTGAAGATTTACACCCTCGGAAACCCTGTACAGGGTCGCTATGGGTCGGAACCGACTCGAAGGCACTTAACAACAACAACAACAAAGTAGACTTTGACCCCTCATAGGAAGTGCTCGGGAAATAATTCTTGGCCCAATCAGAAGTCACAAACTGCATTGTCTTAGTCAATTAGAACTTGGTCATAGAACTTAGCCATAGAACTCTATATAGGGTTTCCTAGGAGATGATTGTTATTTGTTGTTAGGGGCCATCGAGTTGATACTGACTCATAGCACAACAGAACAAAACATTGTCCGATCCTGGGCCAATCTCACAATCATTGCTTCATTTAAGCCCACTGATGATGGTGGGTTTGAATCGCCAACCTTGTGGTGAGAAGTCCAGTGCTTATATTACAGCAACAAAATACTATTCCTTAAACATCTCAGCTATGCTTTATCAAAATTGTCAGTTTGATCTTATATAGATAATTACTAAATAAAGCACTACACTCTTTAGAGGCTCCTGGTGTGGAGCTGTAGGATCAGCACCGGACTGAGAACCACAAGGTTGGCAGTTCAAACCCATCAACTGCTCCATAAAAGTCCTCTACAAGGTAGCTCTGAGTTGGAACCAACTTGATGACACTTAACAACAACAACATAACAACAACAACAACATACTCTTTAGGGAGTCCTGTTTTGGCTCTGTAGGATAAGCATTGGACTGCAACCACAAGGTTCTTCCTTTGAAACCCTATAAAAAGTCACTATGAGTTGCAACCAACTCAGTGGCACTTAACAACAATATGCTCTGTAGAGAAATCTTGGTGTGGTGCCATAGGAAAAGCACTGGACTGCAAGGTTGTCAGTTCAAACACACCAGCTCTTCCTTGGAAACCCTATACAGGGTCGTTATGAGTCATAACAACCACATGCTCTTTAGTGAAGTCTTGGTATGGTGTTATAGGATTACCACTGGACTGCTAACTACAATGTTGGTGATTCAAACCCATCAGTCACTCCTTAGAAACCCTATGCAGGGTTGCTATGAGTCAGAACCAACTGAATGGCACTTAAAACAGCAATAACATGCTCTTTAGAGGAGCCCTGGTAGCACAGTTGGTTACATGTTAGACTGTTAACCATAGGGTTGGTGGTTTGAATCTACAAGTTGCTCCACTGGAGAAAGATGAGGTTTTCTATTCCCTTAAAGATTTACAGCCTTGGAAACCCTACTCAGGGTCACTATGAGTCAGAACTGACTCGGGGACACACAACAACAACAATAGCATGCTCTTTAGAATATTATTTACTAGTTTAGAAGAACTGTTGTTTAGTTTAATGCTGACTTCAGGGAATCATTTCAGTTTAAGCTTCAACGATTTTTTTTCAGGGCAATAGATTTGGAGGTTCCGCCATGATAGCCACAGTCAATTGGCAGGATCATGGTAAATGATGCAATGGATAGCCTTGCTTTTCTGGGGGAAGTGCACTGTCTGTGATGGATAGTTAACTCAATAACTTTTTATATTCTCTTCATTCATGATCACTGGACAGTGCAAAGCCTTTCCTTTCCCTGGACTAAGCAGAGAAGTCCCAAGTAACCTAAAACAGCAAGGGACAGAGATGTGAGCCCCATGCCTTAAACCAGCCTTAGGCTGTGGCCTGGTTTTCATTTGGTCCTGGAGGATATCTTTTCCTTCCATGGACTATGAGCCAATGTTTCTTTTCCTGCTGATTTATGACCCCCTATAATAAAGGAGCTCTGGTAGCGTAGTGGTTACGAATCGGGCTGCGAACCTTAAGGTCAGCGGTTCGAAACTACCAGGTGCTCCGCGGGAGAAAGATGAGGCTTTCTACTTCCGTAGAGATTTACACCCTCGGAAACCCTATACAGGGTCGCTATGGGTCGGAACCGACTCGATGGCACATAACATAACATAACATAACATAACATAACATAACATAACATAAAGGAGCTCTGGTAGCATGCTGGTTACAAATTGGGCTGCAAGCCACAAGGTCAGCAGTTCAAAACTACCAGCTGTTCCGTGGGAGAAAAATGAACCTTTCTGCTCCCGTAAGATTTACAGCCTCGGAAACCCTATGCAGGGTCGCCATGAGTCGGAACCGACTCCATGGAACATAACAACAACAACATAAATTAACAGGGCCTTTCAACCGGGAACTTCACATTCCAAAGGCATGAATCTTCCATATGTAATTCTTCCCTAAGGAAGTCAGAGTTAGCTCTTAATTACATACAGTAATGGAGATGCATGGTGACTGAAATGATGCAAATGCTGCTTATATTCCATTTGGAACCTTCACACTTAGTCTCAGGATGGAGATGGTCACATTTGAGTCCTAGAATCCTTAAAGCTTTTCATGTTCAGTGTAGAGGAAAGGTCACAGTGTCTTGACTCATTTGCCATTGAGTTGTTTCCACTCTTAGCAACTCGATGGGAAAGGATATTACTGTCCCATTGGGTTTTCCGTGCTGTAATCTCTATGGAAGCAGATTGTCACATCTTTCTCCCATGGATCAGTTGGTATGCTTGAACCACGGATCATTCTGTTTGTAGTTGAGTGCTTAACCAGTTCACCACAAGGGCTCCTTGCTATGTCTTTGCTTTCATTAAATGCAGGATCATTGAACGTCTCTCATAAGAGGATAGATATATAGAGACATGGGAACACATTGTCACCTCTCAAAACGTTCTCAGCTAATGGTGAAGACAGACACAATTATAACTATACTACAAGTTAATATTTTCCATTTGTTTGGAAATTGTTTTTACCAATTTTCTAGTGACTCAGGCATCCAAGTTCATAATGAAAGAGAGGGAAAAGCACTAAATCACAGTTTTCACTAAGTCTGATGTTGAGTTTCATTTTTTCATTTTATTAAGTTTACTATTCACTAAATATTGCTGGTCACCAAACACTGTGCCAGAGACTAAGAATAATATTATGAAAGCAGAGCCTGTCCTCAACCAGCTCACAACTGTGGTGGCTGAGGATGCATAGGCTGTACATCAGCTGGACATAGGTGTGGAATGAAATGTCTATTCAACGTTTGTGGCAGAAACTTACTAATGGATCCTTTTGCCCTTAAGCTTATTATTGATATTATTATCATTATTACTGAGGGAAGAGAAAATAGTTTATGGAAGGAATGGCTCAGAACTAGGAATTAGAAGGCCTGGGAAATACATCCAACTCTTTTGCATATTAGCTGGTGATTTTATGAAAGTCATTTAAATGCTTAGCACCAGTTTCCTCATCTGTACCACAGGATGGGGGATGTTTACCTTGGAAATTATGTGTTTGTGTGAGTGTAGTAAGGCTTGTCCACTGTATATTTCATATGCTTTTTTATATCAAAAAACAAAAACAAAAACCACTGCCATCATGTCAGTGCTGACTCATAATGATCCTCTATATGGTTTTCGAGGCTGCAAATCTTTAGGGAAACAGAAAGTCTCCTCTTTTTACCTTGGAGCAGCAGGTAACTTTGAACTGTTGACCATGTGGCTAGCAGTCCAATGCTGATGTAGTTGTTATTGTGTGAAGTCGAGTCTGTTCCAATTTACAGTGACCCTGCATAATATTTCCAAGGGTGGTTGATGAGCTTCAACGTTACTGTTACCAATTCAGTGTTTATTCTACATTGCCAAACTAGGACTCCTACCATAGTCTGTATCCGTGTGTTTGCTTGATATTTTGAAAGTGGGTAAAGTATATGGACTAAGAACATGAACCTTTGAATCAGAAGGATTTGGTCCTGAGTACTGTCACTGTCACTTTTAGCTATGATCTTGGGAAAGTTACTTCCATGTAAATAATATGTATCAGATGAGTTTGCACACATAAACTACCTAGTACAGTTTATTCATGGCCTGAAATCAGTACTCAAGAGACATCAGGAAATAGGAATATTAGGTATTAATGGTGAGGAGTTAGAAGATCTTGCCTTCAGATAATTCAAGATCTGGTTGAGAAAACGTGAAAAAACAATTTCAATGAAGTTCCATTAACAATGGAAGGTCAGGGTTGTGGGAACCCAGGTTTGAACACAGGTTTGTGTGGGCTGAATCTTGATAGATGAGAAGTAACCCAGAAGCGAAAGTGAGTCCAGATAAGAAAACGTGTGGAGAGAAAGGGGCATGGTAAAGAGCAAGTCTTACTGGGCAACAGTACACAGGGGAAGCTCAGAGAGATCCCAGGGGCCAGTTTTATGGGACCATTAAGGTCAGGTAAGGCCAGCTCCATGGGATCTAATCTCTACAGCTGCATTTAGAAGCCCCCTGTCCTTGGTTTAATGTTCTACTATCATCATTTTGAATTTCTTAATAATTTTTTTCATAAGGGATTCCACATTTTTATTTTGTACGGTTGTTAAGTGCAGTCGAGCTGGTTCTGACTCATAGCAAACTTAAAATAGACTTTCCTAGGAATGGCTGTTGGGTTTCAAACCACCAACCTTGTGATTACCAGTCCAGGGCTTATTCTATAGCACCACACTTGTTACATGCCTTCAAGTTGGTTCTAACTCATAGCAACCCTGTATAGGGTTTCTGAGGAGCGGCTGATGAACTTGAACTGCCGGGCTTGCAGTTCAAATCAACCTTGCAGTCCAGCACATTAACCCACACCAACACTAGGACTTCTTCTTTTGTACTGGGCCTTGCAAATTTACGTAGTCAGTCCTTTTGCCATGAAACAGATTTAAGGCTTATCCTTAAGGACCAGAGATTCCTACTAAAGGACTTTAACCAGAGATGCATTTTGGAAACATCAGCCATAAATTGGTTCTGGAAAGATTAATGGCTGAGAATTCAGTTGAGAAGCATTTGTTAAAATTGAGGCTAGACAGGGCCAAGGACCTAAGGCAGAAAAAGTAGTGATTGAAATAAGGGAGCATCTGATTTGAGGAATAGATAGTGGGTAGAAGAGGCTGTGGTTAATAGATGCTTAATATAAAGAATAGAGAAAGCTGGATAATTTAGATATGTATAGCCTCATGACCAAGTGTAGATGAGCTATTGTTGAGGCAGAGCACACAGAAGAAGGGTAACACATGCTGTAATGAACAACATTACCAAGATGTTGTTGTTCTGAAGTGCCATTGAGTTGTTTCCAACTCACAGTGACTCTACGTAGGGTTTCCAAGGAGCAACTAGTGAGTTTCAACCACCATTCTTTTTTTATTTTTTACACAACCATAATTCCATCACCATATCTAATAAAGTTGATAATACTCAAATACCTAATGTTCAATCCATATTCAAATTTTACCAGTTGTCTTCAAATGTCTTTTTTTTTTTTTTTTTAAAAGTATTTATTTGAATTGGTTGATAGTTTACAGGAGAGAACATTGGTTTTATACTCATCTTACCATATTTTGTTTCATTGCAATGATTAGAATCCACTCCGTGTATCATCATTCAACGGTATTTTCTTCTATTCCCTCTGGGGTTTTTTTGTTTGTTTGTTTGTTTGTTTGTTTTGGGATACACACAAAAACACTCAGGACTATATAATCATTTAAACAACCAAAGGGCACATTCTGCAAGACAGTCTCTTGGCTGCTAGCGTAGCCTTTCTCTTTCCATGAGTCTAGTGTCCTCAGGTGCTCTATCTCTCCATATCAACATCTCTGCCTCCATTTCTTGTGTTTCTGCTTCTCAGGTTAGGGTCCCATATTCCACTTATGCTCTTTTTCCTTGATGGTCCTAGCATCCTCTGTTCCTTGAATGTAACATTAACTATTTTCCACTTTATGTTACAAAACTTCTACCTTTACAGTTGTGACAATTGCAATACATCATGATAACAATTACTATTGAATCTTAAGAATCATATCCCCATCTCCTTTCACCAGACTCATCTGTTGTTGTTGTTGTTGTTAGGTGCCATTGAGTTGGTACTGACCCATAGTGTTCTTATGCACAGCAGAACGAAACACTGCCCAATCCTGGGCCAACCTCACTACTGTTGCCACACTTGAGTTCATTGATGCTGCCACTTGGACAACCCATCTCATTGGAGGTCTTCCTCTTTTTCTCTGACCCTCCACCTTACTAAACATGATATCCTTCTCCAGTGACTGGTCCCTCCTGACAATATGTCCGAAGTATGAGAGATGAAGTTTGGCCATCTTGGCCTCCAAGGAGCACTCTGGCTGCACTTCTTCCAAAACAGATCTATTGGTTCTTTTGGCAGACCATGGCACTTTCAATATTCTCCTCCAGCACCATAACTCAAAAACACCAATTCTTCTAGGGTCTTCCTCATTCACTGTCCAGCTTTTGCATGCATATGAGATTATTGAAAATACCATGGTCACCTTAGTCCTCAAGCTGACATATTTGCTCTTCAACACTTTAAAAAGGTCTTGTGCAGCAGATTTGCCTAATGCAAGACATCGTTTGATTTCTTGACTGCTGCTTTCGTGAGTGTTGATGGTTGATTCAAGAAGAATGAAGTCCTTGATAACTTTAGTCTTTTCTCCATTGATAAGAATGTTGTTTAATGGTCCAATGGTGAGCATTTTTGTTTTCTTTACATTGAGATGTAATGCATACAGAAGGCTGTGCTCTTTGATCTTCATCAGTAAATGTTTTCAGTACTCTTCACTTACAGCAAGCAAAGTTGTATCATCTGCATATCACGGGTTGTTAATGAGTCTTCCTCCAATCCTGATGCCATGTTTTTCTTCATATAACCCAGCTTCTGGGATTATTTGCTTAGCAAACAGATTGAATAAGCATGGTGAAAGAATACAACCTTGTCACACACCTTTCTTAATATTAAACCATTCAGTGGTCCCATATTCTGTTCTAACAACTGCTTCTTGGTCCAGGTACAGATTCCTTGTGAGCACAATTAAGTGTTCCCGAATACTTATACTTTGCCATGTTGTCCATAGCTTGTCATGATTCACACAATCGTAAGCCTTTGTGTAGTCAATAAAGCACAGGCAAATATCTTTCTGATATTCTCTGCTTTCAGCAAAGATCCATTGGACATCAGCAATGACCTCTTCTGAATCCAGTTGAATCTCTGGAAATTCCCTTTCAATGTATGATTGTAGCCATTTCTGTCAGCCAGGAATGCCTGACAGAACTGCGGAGATGCAGGTGTGGACATTCTTTTTTTGGTTTCTGTTCATTGGTCTCTTGCTGTCTGTGTACCTCCATTCCGGAGATTAGAGAGGATGCCTGATGAATGGACACCCCACCCCAACCACGGAGGGTTCTGCTATGCATGTGCACAGATCTCCTCAAAATTTAAAGTGACAGTTTCCACTTAAAACCAAACAGCCACCATTCATCTGTCAGTTTGTCGTACTGTGGTGGCTTGTGAGTTGCTGTAATTCTGAAAGTTATGCCACCAGTATTTTAAATACCAGCAGGGTCACTCATGGTGGACAGGTTTCAGATGAGCTTCCAGACAAAGACAGACTACAACGAAGGAGTGACGAACTACTTCCGAATATTTAGTTGCTGAAAACCTTATGAATAGCAGAGAAACACTGTCAGACCCATCTAGACAGGACGAAAACTATTCAGTGTGGGTTCTACCTTCCCTGCACACTCTGAACCTAAACTACCTTTGAAAACTTGTAAGCCAGTTACTTCATGCCTTCATTGCGCTCCCATTTTAGATAGCCAATGTCTAAGTTACCCATTCCTATCAACCCTGTGTACAGGTGGGATACGATTGATCCTTGATGTGAAGACTCCTTCCCTCTCAGTTGGTAATTTGAGCTACTACATTCATAAGTATAGGTCAAGTTCATCAAATTGTAGCAATTTACACTTGTTTCCTTAATAAAAAAAATTTTTTTTTTTCCTCTAGTCAAGTTCTTATCAAACCATCAAAGCTAGGCCAAATGGATATTGTCGGCATATTTGGGTGTTCTTGAGCATCTGCCCTCACTTCATATCATCTGGATGTTTCACTGTCAGCTCTAGGCCCCCATGGCTATGTCCTTGTCCATGGGCTCAGGAGTCCCAAGGTCTCACCATAATTTGGACAAACCAGCCCTGCTTGTCTCTCTATCATTTCTAGGTCAACAGTTTATATCTTCATTGCTGCCTTCCCCCCACTTCCACTCACCAGTAGAGCAATGTCAACCAATGTTCTGAAGGTTCAAACTGACCTTGCAGTCCAGTGCTTTATCCCACAGTGCCAAACTAGGTCCCCAAGATATAGGGGATTGCAAATGTTTGTCACTCTCTTCTCTCCTTGCTCCTTCATGCTCTCTCTCTGTTTTGTATACATCTTTTCTTCTTTTAATTGAAAGAGCATTGTGGCTCTGTAGGATAAATACAGGACTTGGGATTACAAGGTTGACAGATCCAACTCGCTGGCTGATCCTTGGAGAAAGATGAAGCTCTCTGATTCAGAAATACTTACAGCCTCAGAAACCCTATATAAGGCTCAGAACCAATTTGATGACACTTTTTTTAAAAAAGGAAAAAATAAGGTTAATTTCAGAATTTAGAGAATGTGTCTTTTCCTGTCTGTCCACCAAGCAGCTTTCAAGATGCTGAACTTCTTCCTGCCTCATGGTCTTCTTTTTATACCTGATCCCTGCTTCTTATATCTTATATCTAACTACTTTGCAACAACCTCTTAACACATTCCACATGAATGTATATGCATATACATTCAATCTACTTACATCAGACATGTCCTTAGAAAAGTCTACATTATTTTTAAACATTGTCCCACCAATCACCCCACTATCATGATCATGGAAACACACACAGTTCATTCTATGCTAAGTGCTTCCCTGATTTCCTATACTTTCCATTTTCACCACTATCTTAACTATAACAACACACTGGATGTTTATTTGCATAATGCCTATGTCTCCCATTCATGTATAAGCATTAAGAGACAAAAACCATGACTTTGCTCACTGTGGTAACTCTGGAAATTATCCTTTGCTGTTAAGTGCCAATGAGTCAGTTATGACTCATAGCAACCCTGTGAAGGGTTTCCAAGGAACTGCTGATGGGTTTCAACTGCCAACCTTGTGGCTAGCAGTCCAATGCTTGTCCTGCAATGCCACACCAAGACTCCTGAAATTAGCATAGAGCCTTTCAAATAATCTGTGTTGGAAGAAGTAGAGCTAGAATGCTCTTCAGAAGCCAAGATGGCAAGACTTAATCTCTCATACTTTGGACATATTATCAGGAGAGGCCACTTTAGAGAAGGACATCATGCTTAGTAAAGTGGATGGCCAGTGAGAAAACGAGGAAGATCACCAATGAGATGTGTTGGCACAATGCCAACAACAATGAAAACAAGCATAAGGACAAATGTGAGGATGGAGTAGGATTGGGCAGTGTTTTGTTCTGTTGTGCATAGGGCCACTGAGATGCAACCAACTCTATGGCATCTACAACAACAGCAACAACAACATATGTTTTCTGAATGAAATTATATAAATGAATGAATGATATGTGAATGCATTATGTTGTTGTTGTCAAATGTTGCCAAGTTAGTTTTAACTCATAGCGACCCTTTATAGAGTTACCAAGGATACCAAGGAACCAATCATGGGTTTGAACTCCAGCCTTGTGACTAACAATTCAGTACTTATCCTACAATGCCACACCAGGAGTTATTCTTACAATGTCATGCTGCATTAGAATATAATAATAACTTTCCAAACACTCAGAGACTCAGTTGCCTTCGAGTTGGTTCTGATTCAAGATGATACCATGTGTGTCAGAGTAGAACTATGCTCCATAGGGTTTTCAATGGCTGAGTTTTAGGAAACCAATGGCTAAGCTTTTCTTTCAAGATGTCTCTGAGTGGACTGAAACCATTAACCTTTTGGTTAACAGTCAAGCCCTTACATGTTTGCGTCACCCAGGGACTCCTAAGCCCACAGAAAGCACAGGCAAATTCCTTGGGGGACATGAATATCCAAATCTATAAATAGATCTCTGGTTAGAAAGCTCTAATAGTAGAATGTTAGACTAATTTGATGACAACAATAATTACTGATTGGTAATCACTTTACAGTTTATACACTGCTTTCACCTGGAATACCTGTTTGTTTTTGGCTGGGTAGTGTACTTTATGACAGGAGCTCTGGTAGTGTAGTGGTTATGAATCGGGCTGTGAACCTCACGGTTCGAAACTACCAGCTGTTCCGCGGGATGAGGGTTTTTGCTCATGTAAAAGATTTACAGCCTCGGAAACCTTGTACAGGGTTGCTATGAGTCGGAACCGACTCCACAGCACACAACAACAACAGTGTACTTTATTGATGGTACATAATAAGACTGGGCTCTCTAAGCCCCTCCACTTCTCCAGGGGGTCTGGATGGAAACTGTGAGGATGTGAACTTCTCAGTGTGTAGGGGGATAGAGTTGGGTTAAGGACTCCCAGCAGCTGAGAGCCTCTCTCTTCCTCTAGTGCTATTGCTGGGGCTGGTGGTCCAGGGGGCTCTTATTCTTTAGAGGCCATGTGGCCCATAAGATCCACCACCCTGTTGCTGTAGCCAAATTCATTGTCATACCAGGAAATGAGCTTGACAAAGTGGTCGTTGAAGGTAATGCCAGCTCCAGCATCAAAGGTGGAAGAGTGGGTGTTGCTATTAAAGTCACAGGAGACAACCTGGTCTTCAGTGTAACCCAAGATGCCTTTTAGGGGTCCATCTGATGCCTGCTTCACCACCTTCTTGATGTCATTGTATTTGACAGCTTTCTCCAGGCAACAGACCAGGTCCACAACAGACACATTGGGAGTGGGGACATGGAAGGCCGCCAGTGAGTTTCCCATTCAATTCAAGGATGACCTTGCTCACAGCCTTGGAAGCACCAGTAGATTCAGGGATGATGCTCTGGGCAGTCCACGGCCATCATGCCAGTTTCCCAGAGGGGCCATCCACAGTCTTCTGGGTGGCAGTGACAACATGGTCTGTGGTCATGAGTTCCTCCACAATGTCAAAGTTGTCATGGATGACTTTGGTCAGGGGGGCCAGTTGGTGGTGCAGGAGGCATTATTGACAGTCTTGAGGGAGTTGTCATCTTCTTGTGGTTCACACCCATCACAAACATGGGGGCATCAGCAGAAGGGGCAGAGATGATTACCCTTTTGGCACCACCCTTTAAGTGAAACCCAGCCTTTTCCAAGGTTGTGAAGACACCGGTGGACTCTATAACATATTCAGCACAAGCATCATCCTACTTGATATTGGCGGGATCTCACTCCTGGAAGACAAGAGGGCTTCCCATTGATGATAAGCTTCCCGTTCTCAACCTTGACATTGCCATTGAACTTACCATGGGTGGAATCATACTGGAACATGTAGACCATGTGGTTAAGGTCAATGAAGGGGTCGTTGATGGCAATAACCTTCACTTTGCCAGAGTTAACAGCAGCCCTGGTGACCAGGTGCTCAATTCAGCCAAATCCGTTGACTCCGACCTTCACCATCCTGTCTCAGGGATGTGGCTGACACTGCAAGAGAAGCTGCGGCTGCCTGTAGAACTGGGAGGAGCAGAGAGCTCACTTGGAATATCTTCTGCGATCCACAGCAATTCTGAAACAGAATAACTGTTATTCCCAGTTGAAAAAGACAAAACAAAGGCTTGGGGACGTGGTATATCCCAGAGGCCAAGGTATCACAGAGACTAAGTGACAGGCTTAATATTCGAATCCATTCATATTTGACTGTGAGTACCTCACTGGCTCTCAAGCTAATACTGGCATTGACAAAGCACCAACTTTCTGCCAGGCCCTGTGCTGGGGTTGCAGAGATAAATGCAATTCTGTGGATTGAAGCTAAGAGATAGGCCAATAGAATGGACTTATACCTAGTGTGAAGTGAGCACTAAGGAGGGGACAACTGAGTCAGCACTGAGGTTGGCTCAGCATCTGGAACTAGAAGACACAGAGCCAAGCTTGGGCAGCACCTTCCTGAGAGACTGAGCTAATCCCTGGCGAGCCAGAGTGGCAGAATGATTGAGAATGACCTCAGAGACAGACAGGGAGGACCCTGGCCTTGCTCCCTTGACTGTAGACAAGCACAGTTCCTATGTCTGCTTACCAGTAGCAGGGCATGGAGAGAGTTGCCCTCAATTCTTCTTTGGCCTTTTCCTGTCTTCCAGTCTTCTCACTCCTTCCCTTCACCCACCTCAGGCACCATCCTTTGTTCTCAATTTTGATGAAAGAGACAGCTGATGAGGAAGTAGAATGATGCTCCTGTCAGGGAAATGTATGTGTAAAGAAGAGGTTATGTTGCATGGAAAAGTCACACTGACCTATTAAAATAAAATAAAATCTTGGCAAATTGTTTCATCATCCTGAAGCTCAGTTTCTTCATTGAAAGTGAGGATAACAACAGTACTTACTTTGCAGGATAGTTATGAGAATTAAATCAGAGGATATGCATTGAAAGGCCTTGGTCCTCCAGAAGAGGAGCCATCTGTATGATCATTCATTCAACACAAATTTCTTCTGACCCTCTAGACCACTGGTGGAGAATTTACAGAGATAAATAAGCTACAGGCCTTGTTCTCAGGAAGTTTAGGAGTAGAGACAGATATATAAACAATGTCCCATGGGTTAGAAGTAAGAATTAAGATAGAGGAATGATAAAAAACTTGAGATCACATTACAGAATGGGATTGTGGCAGGTTTTGTGCATACTACCTGTAAGGAGCTCTGGTAGCATAGTGGTTACGAATTGGGCTGCGAACTGCAAGGTCAGCAGTTCAAAACTACCAGCCTCTCTGCAGGAGAAAGATGAGGTTTTCTGCTCCCGTAAAGATTTACAGCCTCGGAAACCCTATTCAGGGTTGCATGGATCCGACTTGATGGCACTTAACAACAACAAACCTGTTGCTGTTAAGTTGATTCCAACTTATGACAAGCGTATATGTGTCAAACTAGAGCTGTGCTCCACAGGATTTTCAATGGATGATTTTCAGCAGTAGATCACCAGGCCTTTCTTCTGAGAGTCCACCTTTGGGTGGACTCGAACCCCCAACTTTTCAGTTAGTCAAGTACCTTAACTACTTCTACACAGAGAGACTCCTTGTGAATATGAATGAGCATTTATTGAGTGCTTATTATGTGGTAGAAATTATGTTAATTGTTCTGCATGTATAATCATGTGAAGCATGTTCTTTTAAGCCCAATTAACGGATAAAGGAAATTAAGACTCACAGAAGTTAAATAATTTGCCTGTGCTCACATGTCTAGAAAGTGGTAGAACTAAGATATGAGCAGTTTGCCTGATGTCAAAGCACCCGAGAGGGAGTAGGTTGTCTTTCTAATACCTTGTTGATGTTGTCAAGTGCTGTTAAGTCACTTTTGAATCATAGTGACCCTATATAGGGTTTCTAAGGATCAGCTGATGGGTTTGAACTACTGGCCTTGTGGTTCCCAGTCCAATACTGATCCTATAGTACCACACCAGAAGTCCTTCTATCTGCAAACTATTCCTTGGCCTTGAACCACTCCCTGGGGCTCAGCATTTCTAATTAGCATGGATTCCAATCAGAATTAGACACTTTGAAGCATGAAGTCTCCAAAATAGCAGGCAGTGTCTCTCAGGGGAATTGTTGCTTGTTCCAGAGCTTTGGAAGGAGGGAAAAGAAAGGAGGTGAGACAGTTTTACCCAAAATGGTGACCCATGTTTTCCAGAAGCATCCTCAAGAGATGGGAAGGAGATTCTGAGGATAGTCATTTTAAGCTTTTCACTCAATTTTTCATTCTTGCTTTAGAACCTGGGCGAGGCTGGAAGGTTTAGCCTTGAACAAAAACAGAAAACAGAAAAAGCTTGACACTACAGGTCTAAGGAAATCATTTGACTGTGTGCATTCTCATGAGACTGCCTGTGGAAATAGGACAAGACAAGCCATATCTGCTGCCCTGTTTATCCTCAGAAAAAGGGGGCCTGAATGGGGAAGCCATTGGGAGTAAGAGAAATTGTGGAGACAGTTGAGTTTTGGCCTGAGGATTTACTGTGGAAACTTTGTTCCTTGTTTCAATTGATTGACCATTGTTTGAGCAGGTAAAGAGTGCTATATATATCTTGTGTGAGGTACTGGAGAGCTTCCTAGTCTAATTGGAGATTTACAGTCTCTATCATGGGAGAGGTTTTCAAAAATGTTAGTAGGAAAATGGAGCTAAAAATGAATGGAATTTTTCCACCAACTTTTCAAGCCCCTTCTTATGATATATGATACAGAATATTATGTAATATTTCTCTGTAATATGATGGTGGAGTTTGTCCAAAGTACAGAAATGGCATAATTAACTAAGTATAAGTAGATTTTATTCCTCCTTCAAGGTTTAACTTATACATTATGGGATTTGTGCCTTCCAAAATGATCATTTTTTTGCTAAAGGAGACTCAATAAATACAGAGATTTATTCATTGTAAGCAATAACTTTGTGTTAAGAACCATATAAGTTTAAGACACTATCTTCTCTTCTCAAAACAGCTGCAGTTTCTTTTCCTTCCTGACTTACTCAATATAGTTTTTCCCTAGTCAGAAGCAGAACACTGGAATCTACAAATGCATTAACATGAAGTTTGATGGGTATCCAAACAGATTTTGGTTTAAAGGTAGGTAAACAAAAGGCACCACTTCTCCATGCTCCTTCCTTTAAATCTTCTGAAAATTACAGTAAGCAAGAAAATATGAAGGGATTAAAAACTACTTCATCTTCAGAGAAAGTGGAAACAGTTATAACCCCAAATCATAAAAGTTGGCATGTTCTTACCAAGCACTGTGAAACAGTTAAAGATTTTCTTAGAAGTATCACAATCCTGAAAAGCCTCCTCAGTAATCTTTTGGTTCATGCAGGAGAATATGAGATTGTGGTCATCCATGAAAGAAGAAAAGGATAGAACTCTGCATGGCCACTGACCAAGAAATGGCTTTTTATAATGCCATTTATAATTATTAATGATTAAAACCATCAGTCATTAGTGGAGTCCTGATTTGGCACCGTAGGATAGCACTGGACTGCTAACTTAAATGTTGGTGATTCAAGCTCACCAGCTGCTCCTTGGAAACCCTATACAGGGTTGCTATGAGTCAGACCTGACTTGATGGCACCTAACAACAATATCAACAACAAATCCATCAGACTCCTCTTTCCTCCACTCTACATGGCTACTCCATATCTAGGAAGGAGAAAAGTCAAAGAGGGAATGAAACAGTAATCAGCAGATTACAAATCAGAAGATTTGTGACATATTGATTTGAAATATGGGATCCAAACCGATTTCTCTATACCCAAGACAGGAGAAATGGAGAAATGGTCTTAGGAATGGAAATATGAAGTTTGGTGACAGTATGTTCCTGAAAAAAAAATCAAAATTCAAAACAAATCCACAAATAACTTCCCTCCTACCTTTTATATCTGCAACCCTCACCATGCACAATAATGGTGTAACCAGAAGTTGAATCTAACTTGATCGCAAAAGGTTTGGTTTTCCTGGCTTGAGACGCAAAGCAAGAGTTCTCGTAAAGAATGAAATGGTAACAAAAGATGAGGAGAGTTCTAGAAATAGCTGAGGAAAAAGAAATTAAAGTATTACTGAGATGGAAGCCAAATAAAAGTCACAAAAATAGAATAAATTAAACTAAAAGGCACAATCAAAGACAAGGCTGTACTTGAAAACATTCATAAAATTATGCAAAGAGGACAAACAATTCAAATTTTTTGTAGGTAGGAATAAAAAAATTTTATTGAACTTTAAACAAATACAAAATTCAAATGATTGTAGTTTCAAACAAAAGAATTTTTTTTATTAATTTTAAGAAATAAATATTTTATAAAATACAGAAAATTTGACCCCAAAGCATATCCTATGTTAAGAAATATTTATATAGAATGATAAAAACTGAGACAGTCCCAGTGAATTTATTATATTTCTAGGATAATAATAAAAAAATATAGATGGAAAAAGTTCAAGATTGTCTCACATTTTTTCACAGCTACATGTAAAGTCAGAAGACTGTGGACTAATGTCAATAAAGGTTGGAAGAAACTAAGTTGGACACAATTATTTTGTATCCTGTATAGTTGGTCTTTGGATATTAAGTGAACAGGACTCATTCTCAAACATTCTGAAATTCAACCTACAATCTATATCAACTTTCTTTAGAATTTCAGGAACAGATACCTGGTAAAGAAATGCACTTCTGAAGAGGTGAAATCAATAGAGATGCCACGGTGATGGTGGTGTGCCATGGAGTCAGTTCTGACTCAGTGACTGAGGCTGTAAAGCTTTATGGGAGCAGAAAGCCTCATCTTTCTTCCACAGAACACCAAGTAGTTTCAAACTGCTGACCTTGAGGTAAGTATCCTGACTCATAACCACTATGATACCAGAGCTCCTTAGAGAAGACTTAGGTAAAAATATTGATGTTGCTGTGATTGGCCACTGTCTAGTGGGCTCTGATTCATAGTGGCCTTATGTACCACAGGACAAAACAGTGTCCGATCTTGTTCCAGCCTCACAATTGTTGTTATGCTTGAGCCCATTGCTGCTGCCACTGTGCCAATCTATCTCATTGGGAGTTTTCCAATGGAAAACTGGGCCTCTTGCATTTTAACAAGCATGATAGTATTCTCTAGGGACTGATCCCTCTTGATGAATAAAACAATAAAAAAGATTCATTGCTGTTATTGTTTCTGGGTGCAATTGAGTCGGTACCAACTCATAGCGACCCTATGCACAACAGAACAAAACACTGCCTGATCCTGGGTCAGCCACATTATTGTTGCCACGCTTGAGTCCACTGATGTTGCCACTTTGCCAATCCATCTCACTGGGGATCTTCCTTTTTTTCTCTGACCCTCCACCCTACTAAACATGATATCCTTTTCCAGAGACTGGTCCCTCCTGACAATATATCTGAAGTATGAGAGATGAAGTTTGGCCATCTTGGCCTCCAAGGAGCACTCTGGCTGTATGTCTTCCAACACAGATCTGTTGGTTCTTTTGGCAGCCCATGGCACTTTCAATATTCTCCTCCAAC
>NW_006408599.1:10809280-10816834 GCF_000296735.1 Chrysochloris asiatica | reverse complement strand
TGAGAAATGCTGAGCATGTTCTTCCTTTTTGGTTTTCTGATTCCAGATCTTTGCACATTTTGTTGTAATATTTGGTTTTATCTTCTCAAGCTGATTTTTGAAATTTTCTGTTCAGTTCCTGTACCTCCTCATTTCTTCCATTTGCTTTAGCTTCTCTACACTGGAGAACAAGTTTCAGTGTCTCTTCTGAGATCCATTTTGACCTTTTCCTTCTCTCTTGTCATCTTAATGACGTTTGGCTGTCTTCATATATGATGTTTTTGATGTCATCCCACATCTCTTCTGGTCTTTGGTCTTTAGTGTTTAATGTATCAAATCTGTTCTTCACATGATCTCTAAATTCAGGTGGGATGTATTCAAGGTTATATTTTGGCTCTGTGGACTTGTTTTCATTTTCTTCAGCTTCAGTTTGAATTTGCATATGAGTAATTGATGTTCTGTTCCACAGTCTGCCCCTGGCCTTGTTTTGACTGATATTATGGATATTAATTAGAATGGACTCACTGGCATCACTGTGCATTCTAACTCATAGTGGCCTTATGGGACAGAATAGGGTTTCCAAGTTGGAATCTTTACAGAAGCAGATGGTTGCATCTTTTTTTTCTGAAGAGCAATGATGAATTCAAACCACTGACCTTTTTGATTAGCACCAGGAACTTTCACCAGGACACTTTTTGGTAAACATTAAATCCGTTTGAATATATAACTAAAAGTATATGAGTATTATCAATAAAACAAAAATGTCATTTTGAAGACTAAGGTGCACCTAACTCAAGCCATGGTATTCAATCACCTCATATACATATGAAAATTGCACAGTTAATAAAGAAAACCAGAGAAGGATCAACGTATTTGAATTACAGTGTTGATGAAGAATAACGGAAGTACCATGGACTGCCAGAAGAACAAACAAATCTATCTTGGAAGTACAGCCACAATGTACCTTAGAAGCAAGGATGATACAAATTCATCTCTCATACTTTGGACATATGGTCAGGAAGGACCAGTCTCTGGAGAACATCATGCTTGCTAAAGTGCAGAGCCAGTGACAAAGAGGAAGACCCTCAAGAAGATGGATTGACACAGTGGCAGCAACAATGGCTCAAACACAACAATTGTGGGTATGGTGAAGTTGTGAGTAGTCTTTCATTCTGTTGTGCATGGGGTCACTTCCGGTCAGAACAGACTCAAAGGAACCTAACAACAATAACAAGTAGAATAAATATTATAAACATAACCATGAAAAAAATGTCAACATCAGGAAATGTGAAAAGAATACTTTAATAGATGCTGTTTAGGACTGAAGCATGTAATCTAAAGTAAAATATTTCCAATATTGATGTTTTTAATAAAGATTTTTCACCCTTCACTTTGTTGTTGTTGTTGTTAAGTGCTGTGAAATCGGTTCTGACTCACAGCGACCATTTATAGAGTTTCTGAGGCTGTTAATCTTTACAGGAGCAGAAAGCCTTAATTTTTCTACCTCAGAGTGGCTGATGGGCTACAACCACTGACCTTGTGGTTTGCAGGCCAGTGCTTACCCTACAGACTTTAAGAAGTGGAATCTATTTGCTGATAAATTTAAAAAAAAAGAAAAGAATCTTTAAATTTTTAAATGGTCTGTATTATATGAGTTTGTTCACTGAAAGGTGGCATATGGTTAATTACTGATTTTTGTGATTATTTTATTTCATTTTTTCCTTAATAAAATATTTTACAATCTAAGAAATGGTAGAACTAAGTCAATCTCAGAAATAAGCAAAGACATTTAATTAAACAGTAGAGTAATAATCATCAAATAGAATTATACTGAAATTAAATTCTAAAGAAGGTGAAATGAAATTCTGAAGATGAAGAAGGACAAAGATTACTGTAGAAGAGAGGACAAACAGAAATAAGGAAACGTGTACTGTGGCTTGTTGTTGTTAGGTACTATCGAGTCAAACTCTAATAGAACTACTTCAGCCTAGGATTATCTTGGCTATAATCTTCATGGGATCTGACCACCAAGTCTTCCTACTATGGAGCTGCTGGGGTGGGTTTGACCTGCCAACCTTTTGATTATCAATTAAGTGCTTAACCATTGTGCTACCAGGGCTCCTACATTGTGCCATATGAATAATGGAGAAAATATTATAGGAGGCAAGTGCTACCAATGTTTGCCTTGTAGTGTTCAATAGCACTTTTTCTAGTCCATAGACCTCTTGTTCCACCTGATATTAATGTACCTTTTGTATTTAAAATGTATACCTTTTCTACATGTTTTATGTTTTCAATAGTTACTATCATGTCTTCAAGACATTGGATAAAATCTGCTTCAATTTTCTGAACTCTAAGTAAGGACAAATCTATATTATTCTTTCAAGAGTTTGATCACTGATGCGGCACCTTACTATAAACAGTGGACTGCTAACCTCAAGGTTGGTGGTTCAAATCTACCAGCTGCTCTTTTGAAATCCTATTCAGGGTTAATATGAGTCAGAACAGACTCTAGGGCATTAACAACAACAGTATCCTTGGTTTGTAGCATCATTAGGTGTTTCCTTTTGATAATTTGGCTGTTTTTGCTTTGCATGGATTATATAAGTAGGGAAATGCAGTAAGTATTTTGATAATGAATATTGAAAAGAACTAGAATAAAATATGCTATGCATGGCACTGATACTTGCAGTTACTTGGTTAAAGTTGGACTCCCTGAGGGTTATAATTGAACTGAAGTATATGGATAGTCCAGTTTTTGTTGTTTATTCACCGTACTTCAGAATCTGACAGAATCTTTGGCACATAGTAGCACTGGTGTGGTGCTATAGGATAAGCACTGAACCACAAGGTCTATTTGAACCACCAGGTCGGTGGCTCAAACTCACTAGCCACTCTTCAGAAAACTTATGCAGACTTGTTATAATTTGGAAACGACTCGGTGGCACTTAACAACAACAACAAAAAGTATTTCATAAAGGAGTCCTTGGAAGTGTAGTGGATTATGTGTTGGGCTGCTAACAGCAAGGTTACCAGTTTGAGTCCACCTGCTGCCCTGCAGCTGAAAGATGAGGCTTTCTGCTCTGGCAAAGATTTACAGTCTTGGAAACCCAATACAAGGTCTCTAGGAGTTTAAATTGACTTGAAGGCAATGAGTGAGTCAGTGAGTGAGTCTTTAGTAAGTCCTCTTCCCAAGATCACTTAGCTAGGAAGTGATGGAGTGGAAATTTAAACCTTGACTTGCCTGGTTCCAAGAAAGTACCTCTGCTCTCTGCTACACCACACTTCCTTCCTAAACTATGGTGAAAGGAAGAATAGAAATTCTAATCATACATAGGTCATTGTTTTTGTTGCTGTTAGGTGTTGTCCAGTCCACTCTAACTCATAACAAGCCCAGGCACAACAGAAGGAATCCCTGCCTGATCCTGCAGCATTCTCACCACTGTTATGTTTGAGCCCATTGCTACCATGTGTCTTTCCATCTTGTTGAGGATCTGCCTCTTTTTTGCTGACTCTTTACTTTACAAAGTATTATGTCCTTTTCCAGGATTGGTCCTTCCTGGTAACATATTTTAAAAAAAACATGTGATGAAGTTTCACCATTCTGACTTCAAAGGAACATTCTGGCTGTACTTCTTTTTTTAAGCTTTTTATGGTAAATTGAGTGAAGGTTTTCAGAACAGCTCATCAGTGCCACATTCAACGAATTATAAACTTTGTGTTGTAACAATGATTGCAATTCCTTCCATGCTCCATTAAAAACAGCATTTATTTCAATTCATTTTCATTCTTGCACTCCTCCCTGTATCTTCCATTACCTTCATGTTTCCTGTGCCAACCTCCTTTTTCTTGTATATTTCCTTCTTCATCTCCCATGGTAAGTCTTCCCTCTACCTGGTGAATAATTTTTCCTTACCTCCCATTCATGGTAATGATCATAGAATATTTATTTTAGCAAGAAAACCAACTCTTAACTTTTTAGAACAATAGTCTCATACAACACTTGTCCTTTTGTGGTTGACTAATTTCATTCAACATAATGTCCTCCAGGTTCATCCATATTATGAGGTGTTTTGCAGATTCATAATTATTCATCAATGCTTTGTAATATTCCATTATGTGTATGTGTCAAAGTGTGTTTAGCCATTCTTCTATTGATGGCCACTTAGGCTGTTTCTATCTTTTTTTGTTTTTGTTTTTTAATAATACTGTAATGAAGATGGTTGTGCTTATATCTATTTGTATCATGGACCTCATTTCTTGAGGATATGTACAAAATAGAGGGATTTCTGGATCATACAGTATTTCTATTTTCAACTTTCTGAGGAAGCACTGTGGATGAATCATTTTACAGTCCCCAGTAGTGCAGGAGGGTTCCAGTCTCTTCACACCCTGTCAACATTTGCTGGTTTCTGTTTATTTGAAGTTTCTTATAAATGTTTGGGTAAGATGATATCTCATTGTTGTGTTGATTTTTATCTTTCTAATGGCTGTTCTAACGAACTCTGGTAGCGTAGTGGTTACGAATCGGGCTGCTAACCTCAAGGTTGGCAGTTTGAAACTACCAGCTGTTCCGCGGGAGAAAGATGAGGCTTTCTCCTCCCGTAAAGATTTACAGCCTCGGAAGCCCTGTACAGGGTCACTATGAGTCGGAACCAACTCCAAGGTACTTAACAATAACAATGGCTGCTCTGTCAGTTTGTCATACTGTGGTGGCTTGTGAGTTGCTGTCATTCTGAAAGCTAAGCCTTCGGTATTTTAAATACCAGCAGGGTCACCCATGGTGGACAGGTTTCAGATGAGCTTCCAGACGAAGACAGACTAAGAAGAAGGAGTGACAAGCTACTTCCGCATATTTAGTCACTGAAAACCTTATGAATAGCAGAGAAACACTGTCAGATATAGTGCCGAAAAATGAAGACCTCAGGTTGGAAGGCACTCAAAATGCAACTGGGGAAGAGCTAGCTCCTTAAAGGAGAGTTGACCCTGATAATGCAAATAGAGTAAAGCTGGTAGGAGAAAAGCTTGCAAGACCTTCATTTGCTAATGGGGCACAACTCAAAATGAAGAGAAACAGCTGTAATCATCCATTGAAAATCGGAACATGGAATGTATGAAGTATGAATCTGGGAAAATTGGAAGTTGTCAAAAATGAAAAGGAATGCATAAACATCAATATTTTAGGCTTTATTGAGCTGAAATGGACTGTTCTTGGCCATTTTGAATCTGACAGCCACATGGTTTACTATGCAGGGAATGACAAATTGAAAAAGAATGGTGTGCATTCATGGTCAAAAAGAACGTATCCAGATCAGTCATGAGGTACAATGCTGTCTGTGATAGGATAATATCCATGCGCCTACGGGGAAGACCAGTTAATACCACTATTATTCAAAATTATGCACAAACCACTAAAGCCAGTGAGGATGAAATAGAAGAATTCTACCAACTTTTTCAATCTGAAATTGACCAAACATGCAATCAAGATGTATTGATCATTACTGGTGATTGGAATGCAAAGGTTGGGAGCAAAAAGGAAGGATGAGTAGTTGGAAAATATGGCCTTGGTGATAGAAATAATGCTGGAAATCACATGATAGAATTCTGCAAAATCAGTGATTTGTTCATTGCAAATAGCTTCTTTAGACAGCATAAGAGACGACTATGCACATGGACCTCACCAGATGGAAACACAGAAATGAAATTGACTACATCTGTGGAAAGAGCCAATGGAAAAGCTCCATATCATCAGTGAAAACAAGGCCAGGGGCAGATTGTGGAACAGAACATCAATTACTCATATGCAAATTCAAACTGAAGCTGAAGAAAATGAAAACAAGTCTATGAGAGCCAAAATATGACCTTGAATATATTCCACCTGAATTTAGAGATCATCTGAAGAACACATTTGATACATTAAACATGAAAGACTGAAGACCTGAAGAGTTGTGGGATGACATCAAAAACATCATATATGAAAAAAGCAAAAAGTCATTGAGAAGACAAGAAAGAAGGAAAAGTTCAAAATGGATGTCAGAAGACACACTGAAACTTGCTCTCCAGCGTAGAGATACTAAAGCAAATAGAAGAAATGATGAGGTCCAACAGCTCAACAGAAAATTTCAAAGATCAGCTTGAGAAGATAAAACCAAATATTACAACAAAATGTGTAAAGATTTGGAATCAGAAAACCAAAAAGGAAGAACACGCTCAGCATTTCTCTAACTGGGGAACTGAAGAAAAAATTCAAGCCTCGACTTTAGTTATTGAAATATTCTCTGGGAAAATTACCGAATGTTGCAGAATGCATCAAGAGTAGATTGAAGGAATAAACAGTCACTGTACCAAAAGGAAATGGTTAATGTTCAACCATTTCAAGAGGTAGCATATGATCAAGAGCCAATGATACTGAAGGAGGAAGTCTTAGGTGCATTGAAGGAATTGGCAAAGGCACCAGGCATTGATGGAATAAAAATTGAAATCTTTCAAGAAAGTGAGATGGCACAGGAGGCCCTCACTCATCTCTGCCAAGCAATTTGGAAGACGACTATCTGGCCGAGTGATTGGAAGAGATCCATATTTGTACCCATTCCAGAGAGAGGTGACCCAAAGGAATGCATAATCATCGGACAATCTCTTTGATATCCCATGTGAGTAAAGTTTGCTAAATGTAATACAGAAACAGCTGCAAGCATACATTGACAGAGAACTTCCAGAGGTTCAAGCCAGATTCAGAAGAGGCCGTGCAATGAGGGATATCATTGATGATGTCCAATGGATCTTTGCTGAATGCAAACAAGATGCAGAAAGATGTTTACCTGTGCTTTAATGACTATGCAAAGTTTTTCTATTGTGTGGATCATAACAAGCTACGGAAAACATTGCGAAGTCTGAGTGTTCCGGAACACTTAGTTGTACTCATGAGGAATCTGTACCTGGACTAAGAGGCCATTGTTTGAACAGAAAATGGGAACACTGAATCGTTTAAAATTAAGAAAGATGTGTGACAGGGTTGTATTGATTCATCATACTTATTCAACCTGTGTGCTGAGCAAATAATCTGAGAAGCTGGGTTATATGAAGAAAGACTTGGCATCAGGATTGGAGGAAGACTCATTAACAACCTGAGATATGCAGATGATAAAACCTTGCTTGCTGAAAGTGAAGAGGACTTCAAACATTTACTGATGAAAATAAAAAACTACAGCCTTCAGATTACATCTAAATGCAAAGAAAACAAAAATAATCACCACTGGAACAATAAACAACATTCTTATCAACATCAATGGAGAAAAGAATGAAGTTGTCAAGGACTTCATTCTTCTTGGATCAACTAGCAAAACTCATAGAAGCAGCAGTCAAGAATTCAAATGACATATTGCCATAGGCAAATCTGCTGCACAGGAGCTTTTTAAAGTGTTGAAGAGCAAAGATGTCAGCTTGAGGACTAAGGTGCGCCTGACCCAAGCCATGGTGTTTTCAATAACCTCATATGGATGCGAAAGCTGGACAGTGAATAAGAAGACTGTAGAAGAATTGATGCTTTTGAGTTTTGGTGTTGGAGGAGAATATTGA
>NW_006408599.1:10807736-10809180 GCF_000296735.1 Chrysochloris asiatica | reverse complement strand
CCAACACAGATCTGTTGGTTCTTTTGGCAGCCCATGGCACTTTCAATATTCTCCTCCAACACCATAACTCAAAAGCATCAATTCTTCTATGATCTTTCTGGTTCACTGTCCAGCTTTCACCTGCATATGTGGTTATTGAAAATACCATGGCTTAGGTCAGGCACACCTTAGTCCTCAAACTGACATCTTTGCTCTTCAACACTTTAAAAAGTTCTTGTGCAACAGATTTGCCCAATGAAGCACATCATTTGATTTCTTGACTACTGCTTCCATGAGTGTTGATAGTTGATCCAGAAGAATGAAGTCCTTGACAGCTTCAATCTTCTCTCCATTGATAAGAATGTTATTGATTGGTCCAGTGGCGAGGATTTTTGTTTTCTTCACATTGAGATGCAATCCATACCAACGGCTGTGGTCTTTGATCTTCATCAGTAAGTATTTTAAGTCCTCTTCACTTACAGCAAGCAAGGTTGTATCATCTGTATATCACAGGTTGTTAATGAATCTTCCAATAATTCTGATGCCATGTTTTTCTTCATATAATCCAGCTTGTCGGATTATTTGCTCAGCATACAGGTTGAATAAGTATGGTGAAAGAACACAACCCTGTTGCCCACCTTTTTAAATTTTAAACCATCCATTGTTCCCATGTTCTGTTTGAACAACTCAGCTGCCTCTTGGTCCATGTACAGATTTCTCATGAGCACAATTAAGTGTTCAGGAACACTCCTACTTCGCAATGTTATAGCTTGTTATTATCCACACAATTGAAAACCTTTGCATAGTCAATAAAGCACAGGTAAACATCTTTCTGTTGTTCTCTGCTTTCAGCTTAAACCATTGGACATCAGCAATGATATCCCTCATTCCACGACCTCTTCTGAATCCAGCTTGAACCTCTGGAAGTTCTCTGTCAGTGTATGTTTGTAGCCATTTCTGTATTACCTTTAGTAAAACTTTACTTGAATGGGATATCAAAGATATTGTCAGATGATTTCCGCATTCCATTGGATTACCTCTCTTTGGAATGAGCACAAATATGGATCTCTTCCAATCAGTTGGCCAGATAGTTATCTTCCAAATTTCTTAGCATAGATGAGTGGGAGCCTCCTGTGCCACCTTATTTTCTTGAAAGCTTTCAATTTTCATTCCATCAATTCCTGGTGCCTTGTTCTTTGCCAATTCCTTCAATGCACCTTGGACTTCTTCCTTCAGTATCGTTGACTCTTGATCATATAGTACCTCTTGAAATGGTTGAACAGCAACCATTTCCTTTTGGTACAATGACTCTGTGTATTCTTTCTTTCTTCTTTTGATGTTTTCTGCATCATTCAATAATTTACCCAGAGAATCCTTCAATAGCGAAAGTTGAGACTTGCATTTTTTCTTCAGTTCCCCTAGCTTGAGAAATGCTGAGCATGTTCTTCCTTTTTGGTTTTCTGAT
>NW_006408599.1:10795695-10800481 GCF_000296735.1 Chrysochloris asiatica | reverse complement strand
AACTTCATCACTCATACCTCAGACATATTGTCAGGAGGGACCAGTCCTTGGAGAAGGATATTGTGTTTGGTAATGTGGAGGGATAGAGAAAAAGAGGAAGTCCCTGAACAAGATGGATTGGCCAGGTGGCAACATCAATGGACTCAAGCATGGCAATAGTAGTGAGGTTGGCCCTGGATTGGGCAGTGTTTCAGTCTGCTGTGCATAGGGTTGCTCTGAGTTGGTGCCGACTTGATGACACCTAACAACAACAACAATGGCTTGAGCATTTGTTCATGTTTGTTGAGTGCCTGAATGTTTTCTTTAACAAAGTGTCTGCTAATGCCCTTGGCCCATTTTTGAATTGGATTATTTGTCTTCATCTTGTCGAGTTGTTAGTGTTCTATAAATTTTAGGAAGTAGTCTCTGACATGTCGTTGCCAAAATTTTCCCCCAATTTTTTGGGTTCTCTTTTTACTGGTGTCCAAGGGAGTATGGGGATCAAGAAAGAATCTCACCTTTTGTGTTGCCCATGTGAATCTTGCTGTCATGTCATCAACTTTGTGTTTCTCTAAAGCTACTCATGAAGTCCTAGTGTGGTGCTGTGGGTTAATGCACTAGACTGCAGAGTCAGTTTGAACTGCAAGATTGGTGGTTCAAGCTCACTAGTCACTCCTTGGAAACCCTCTACAGGTTGCTATGGGTCAGAAACGACTCAACAGCACTTAACAACAACAACTCACAAAAGTTCAAGATGGCCACACCAAGTTTGGCCAGCAATCTGTTTACCAGCCGTTCTCCTTTCTCTGCTTCAGCTAAGTTTCTCTTTGCAGTATCTATTCAATCCACTTTTCTAACCTTTTCTCTGAAGCTCAGGGCTCCAGGGTTATCCTCTGTGTCTGTTTCATTTGGTCTACCATATATTTGTTGTAGGGGATCTGTATAGCATGTCTGCCTAGTCAGCCATGTTGCCAGAAGTTCTTGCTGTATTTTTTTCAAGACAGATTGGTTTGTTCTTCTGACAGTAAACAGTACTTTCAATATTCTTCACCAACACCATAATTCAAAAGCTTTGATTCTATTCTCGTCTTCATTATTCATTGTCCTGCTTTTACATGCGTATGAAGTGAAACTTTAGTGCTTAAAGTGACATCTTTGCTTTTTAACGTTTTAAATAATTCTTGTGGAGCAAAATTTCCAAATACAACGAATGCATCCTTTGATTTCTTGACTGCTACTTCTAAGACTGGAGTTCTGGTGTGATGCTGTAGAATAAGCACTGGACTGCTAACCAAAATGTCAGTGGTTTAAACCTATCAGCCACATCTTGAAATATACATATACCAAGTTGCTTTGAGTTGGAACTGATTCCATGGCATTTAACAATAGCAGCAACACTTTCATGAGTGTTGATTGTGGATCCAAATACAATGAAATCTTTGACAACTTCAATAATTTCTCCATTTATTATGATTCTATTTATTGGTCTGTTGTTGTTGTTGTTGTTAAGTGTTATCAGTCTGGTTCTGATGCATATAGGGTTTCTGAGGTGCAGCTGGTGGTTTTGAACTGCCAACCTTGTGGTTCAAACTGACCTCTCAGTTCAGTACATTATCCTACAGCACCACACCAGGACTCCATTTTTTGGTCTAGTTATGAGAATTTAAATTTTCTTTACATTACGATGCAATTCATACTGAAGGCTGTATTATTTATTTGATCATCATCAGAAAGTATTTTTACTCCTCTTTGCTATCAGCAAGCCAGGTTGTATTATCTGCATATCACAGGTTGTAAATTATCCTTCCTGCAATCCTAATGTCAAGTTCATCTTCATATAATGCAGCTTCTCAGATAATTTGCTCAGCATACAGATGAGTATAGTGAAATGATACAATCCTGGGACACATCTTTCTTTATTTTAAACCACTTAGAGTCCCCTTCTTTTGTTTAAACCACTGTTTACGTATAGATTCCTTATGCGTACAATGAAATGTTCTGGAATTCCCATTCTTCACAATGTTATCCATAATTTGTTATATTGCACAAAATAAGTTAAAGGTTTTAGCATAATCTCTAAAACACAAGTATACATATTTCTAATATTCTCTGCTTTCAGCCAAAATCCATCTGATATCAGTATTTCCACATCATCTTCTAAATCCATCATGGATTTCTGGCATCTCCCTGTTGATGCACTGATGCATCTGTTTTGTAATTATTTTCAGTTGTGTGTGATATTAATGATATTGTTCTATGATTTCCACATTCTGTTGGGTCACCTTTCTGTGGAAGGGGCACAAATATGGATCTCATTCGATCTGTTGGCCCGGTAGCTGTCTTTCAAATTTCTTGTCATAGACGACTGATCATCTCCAGCACTACATCATTTGTTGAAACATTTCAATTTATATTTTGTCACTTTCTGGAGCTTTCTTTGTTTTTCTCCAATGCGTTAAGTGCAGGTTGGAGTTCTTCCTTCAATGCCATCATCAGTTCTTGATCATATGTGACCTCATGAAATGATTGAGCATAGATCAGTTATTTTTGGTACAGTAGCTCTCTGTATTTCTTCCATCATCTTTAAATGCTTACTGCCTCATTCAATATTTTTTATCCACAGAATCTTTCAGTATTGTAAGCCAAGACTTGAATTTTTTCTTCAGTGCTCTTAGCTTGAGAAATGCTGAGCTTCTTCTTCCCTTTTGGTTTTCTGACTCTAAATGTTTGCACATTTCATTATAATACTTGACCTTGTCTTCTTGAGCTGCCCTTTGCAATATTCTGTTCAGTTTTTTACTTCACACTTCTTGCAGTTGATTTAGCTTCTTTTCATTCAAGAGCAAGTTTCATAGTCTCTTGTGACACCAGTGTTGGTCTTTTCTTTCTTTCCTGTCTTTTAAATTACCTTTTGCTTTCTTCATGCAAGATGTTTTGATGTCATTCCACAACTCTTCTGGTCTTTGCTCTTCTTGTCTAGTGTCTAATACATCAAATATGTTCTTGAGATAGTCTCTAAATTCAGATAGAATATACTCAAGGTCATGATTTGGCTCTAATGAACTTGTTTTAATTTTCTTTAGCTTCCACCTAAACGTGTATAGGAGCAATTGATATTCTTTTTCACAGTAGGTCCCTGGCCTTATTTTGATTGATGATATTTAGCTTCTCCACCATCTCTTCCCACAGATGTAGTCTATTTAACTTCTGTGTATTTCATCTGGCAAGACCCATGTGTATACCACCATTTATGTTGTTGGAAAAAAATAAAGGTATTTGCAACAAACTAGTCATTGGAGTCCTTGTGTGGCACTGTAGGATAAACACTGGACTGCTAACCAAAAGGTCGGTGTTTCAAACACATCAGCCACTCCTTGGAAACCCTGTACAGGGTTGATATGAATCAGAACCAATTTCACAGTACTTAGCAACATCAACAAGTCTCTGGTGTTGCAAAATTCTATCATGTGGTCTCCAGCATCATTTCTATCACTAAGGCTATATTTTCTAACTACTGTTCCTGCCTCTTTGTTGTCAACTTTTGCATTCCAATCACTAGTAATTATTAATGTATATGGGTTGAATGTTCGATTAATTTTAGATTGAAAAAGTTGGTAGAATTCTTCAATTTCATCATCCATTCTTTGGTGGTTGGTGTGTAAATTTGCATAATAGTGGTATTAACTTGTCTTTCTTCTAGCTGTATAGATACTTTCCTATCAGAGGCAGCATTGTATTCAAGATAGATATTAAACTGCTCTTTTGACAAGGAATACAACACCGTTGCTCTTCAATTTTTCATACGTAGCATAGTAAACTATATTATCATCCCGTTGCAAATACCAGTCCTTTTAAGATCACTAAAGCCTAGGATAAGTAGCCCTACTAGTATTGATGGACTGTTAACTGCAGGCCAGAAGTTCAAATCCATCAGCCACTCTATGGGAAAAAGATGAGATTTTGTGCTCAAATAAATATTTATAACCTTGAAAAGTCTACACAGGGTTGCTGTGAGTCAGAAGGCACATAGCAGCAGCAGTAGTCACAGCAACAATGCCTAGGACATCAATCTTTAGGCATTTCATTTAGTATTTGACAGCTTCCAATTTTCCTAGATGCATTCATTCCATATTCTGATTATTAATGGATGTTTCCATCTGTTCTCATTTTGAATTTTGTTCCATTAGCAAATGAAAATTCCAAAAGCTTTGCTCCATGCACATATTTAAGGTCAACTCCACTTTTAGGATGCAGTTTTCCAACTTGAGGGTCTCATTTTCCCCCCACTATATTAGACAGTGTTCGTTCATAAGTTATTCAGTATCTAACCATGCAGAAATGGTTCATCCCTCCTTCTTCGTCTGTTTTACTGGTCAGCTGAAGTCTGTGCTTTATGGGTGATTCTGTTGGCATTTTAATTACTGGTAACATAGCTTTTAGCCTCAGAGTAACACATAAGCGCCCACACTATGACAGACTGACAGAGTGCTAGCCATACCAATAGTAAGAGTGTCCTTCCTAAGTTACGGAAAGGAAGAATTGTGAGAGAAATTTTCACACTGGATTCCATGCTTGCAATGAGTGATTCTTCTTTTGATTTTTTTAATGAGTTTTTAGGGAAAAAGGAAATGCATTAGAAAGGCTGAGTCTGAGATCCTTAGCCATTCTCACTGCTTTGATGAAAGACTCACACTTTAAAAAGAGCTCGTCATACATTTTTTTTTTTTTTAATTAAATGTTTTTATTTTGCATTGAGTGAAAGTTTACAGGGCACATCATCAGCTTCACATTCAACCATTCATATAGC
>NW_006408599.1:10766296-10793357 GCF_000296735.1 Chrysochloris asiatica | reverse complement strand
AGATGATATCTCATTGTTGTTTTGATTTGCATCTCTCTAATGGCTAGTGATCGTGAGCATTTCTTCATATGTTTGTTGGCTGCCCTGATTTCTTCCTCGTCATACATTTTGAACTCAACTCAGCACTTACTTCAACTCAGCACTTAATTTAGTTTCTTAAAGAGTAAAAATGCTGGGATCCTAACCACCAATGGTACTGCCTGGTAAGGGGGCCACTATAAGACTTCAATAAAGAGGCCTGGTGGTGCTATGGGCTAACTGTTGGGCTGTTAACTACAAGCTTGGTGGTTCAAACTCACCAGTCACTCTGCTGGAGAAAGATGAGGCTGTCTGCTACAGTGAAGATCTTCAGAATTGGAAACCCTATAGGATCACTGTAAGGTAGAATGGACTCAATGACAAGAGCATTTGTTTTTGTTTTGGGGTTTTCTTTGTAATATTTTAAAGGTCCTTGGGTGATAAAATTGTTTGTGCTTTACTGCTAACTGAAAGTTTGGCAGTTCAAAGCCACCTACAGTCATCATGGAAGAAAGTCCTGGGGGTTTACTTCTGTAAATAGTACAGCCCAGAGTTCAGTTCTACTCTAAAACACATGCATTTCCCGGTGTCAAAATCAGCTGGAGAGCAACAGGCTATGGTGCTTTGCAACATAGTGGTCCTGATTTCTGTAATGAGGTATTGAAATTAGATTTTTTTAAAAACTTAACTTTGTAAAAATTGAACTTTTATTGAAAAAAGGGTTACAGTGATGTGGTCTCTTCTGGTTGGTCCCTTCCACTGAAGAAGAAAGTAAAACTCATCGCACCTCACTTCCGGCTGGGAGAGCTAGGTTGTAAGGAGATTAGAATCTGTGGACACAGTGAATGATGTTTAAGGGAGAATAACTGTCTGGTATCTGCTCTGTGGTGCTGTAGGATAAGCACTGAAATGCTAACTGAAAGGTCAATGATTCAAACCCACTACCTGTTCCTCAGAAACCCTGTACAGGGTCATTATGAGTCAGAACCAACTCAAAGGCACTTAACAACAACAGTCTCCTCTGGTGACAGATGAAATGGGACAGTTGCATGGAAATGACCTTCTCTCCAAGAGTTTATTGGATCAGATGGCTGTCACCAGGAATGAACTAAGTGGAGACTATCCTACAGAGACTTTGTCCAAGAAGGACAACTGCGTGAGTGTTAGGACTCCAGTAGAGAAAATTCCTATGCTAGGACTAGAGTCTAAAGAGGAAGCTGTAGGTAGTCAGTGGAAAGAGACATTACCCACATGCAAGGAACAGAAAGTGAGACACCCTCTAATGATAGAGGAGTGTCTGTGAGGAACTCACACACATACCTTAAGAAAATATTGACTTTGATCATCAATTCAATCTCAATATTAACATCCCATCATGCTCTCCCCAAATAAACAATATTGGGTTATATCAGTATTGGTAAAAGGATGCTTTTCCTAGTCTTTTCCTCTTCTCTGTCTTCCACTTCAATCCTGGAGGAGCCAGAGGTAGATTGAGTGGGTAGAGAAACAGAAGCTCTCAATTGGGAAAAGGAGAGAAAGGCCTCCCCTTTTCCATTGTGAAAGCCAAGCCCAAAGCAGCTCAATTTAGGAAAAGAAAACTATAAATGAACATAAAATTTGTGAGTTTCACAAGATTGACCATACAAGGGGGCTTCACAAAAGTTCATTAAGAAATGTAATGAAAAGATAATGGAATTTTCCCTACTGATTTTTCAAAACACCTCATATTAATCATTTAACTAAGGCTACCTGGGGACTTACTGATATGTGAGACTGACCAGAAAAGCTACTGAGCCAGTTCAAGATTTCATCCATTGACAGGATGAGAACTAACATTAAGATCATATCTGAACAGGCCATGTGGGAAAGAGTAAACTGCCTCCCTTCATGCCTTACCAATAGAATCCTCATCTTTCAGTGCCTTAGAATAGACAAGTGGCTCTCAGTCTGGGCCAGTTTTGTTTCCCAGGGGACATTTAGAAATATCTGGAGAATTTTTCTGGCTGTCGGAGCTACTGCATAAGGGAGGGGGAACATACTACTGGTGTATAATGAGTAGAGGCCAGGAATTCTGCTAAACGTTGTACAATACACGATTGACAGGGACCTGCTAATGCCCTAAAATAGTTGTTGTTGTTGCTGTTGTTAGGTGCCGACTCATAATGATATATGCAAAGCAGAACAAAACACTGCCCGGTCCTGGGCCAACCTCAATATTGTTGCCACACTTCAGCCCATTGATGCTGCCACTTTGCCAATCCATCTCGCTGGGGGTCTTCCTCTTTTTATCTGACCCACCACTCTACCAAACATGATATCTTTCTCCAGCAACTGGATCAATACATATTGATTGCATGTTTGGTCAATTTGAGATTGAAGAAGTTGGTAGAATTCTTCTGTTTCATCCTCACTGGTTTTATTGGTTGGTGCATAAATATGAATAATAGTGATATTAACTGGGCTTCCCTATAGGCACATGGGTATTATCCTATCACAGATAACATTGTACCTCATGACTCATCTGGATATGTTCTTTTTGACAATGAATGCAACAGCATTCTTCTTCAATTTGTCATTTCTGGCATTGTAAACCTTGTGGTTGTCAGGTTCAAAATGGCCAATTCCAGTCCATTTCAGCTCACTAATGCCTAGGATATCAATGTCTATTGTTCCATTTCATTTCTGACAATTTCTAATTTTGAAGATTTATACTTTGTACATGCCATGTTCCAATTATTAATGGATGTGTACAGCTGTTTCTCTTCATTTTGAGTTGTGCCCCTTCAGCAAATGAAGGTCCCATGACTTTTACTCGCATGGGCTTTACTCCATTCATATCATCATGGTCAACTCTACTTTGAAGAGGCAGCTCTTCCCCAGCCGCATTTTTAGTGCCCTCCAACCAGCACTATATCTGACAGTGTTTCTCTGCTATTCATAAGGTTTTCAGTGACTAAATATTTGAAAGTAGTTCATCACTCCTTCTTCCTAGTCTGTCTTTGTCTGGAATCTCATCTGAAACTTGTCCACCATGGGTGACCTTGCTGGCATTTAAAGTACCAGTGGCATAGCATCCAGAATCACAGAAACTTGGCCCAAAATTTCAAGAATGCTTAGATTAAGAAATACTGGAATAGACCAAAGTTACTGATATCTCTGAAAATTGAAATTTTATCTCATTAATATCAAGTTGAGTCCTGGTGTGACACTGTAGGATAAGCACTGGGTTGCTAAGCATAAGGTGGGCAGCTCAAATACCAACCACTCTCAGGAAACCTATACTCTCAGGGTCTCTCTGAGTTAGAACTGAATAGATGACACACAACAATAAAAACAACAATGGCAAATTGAACTATACCTGGAGAGACCAAGAGTGAGCTGAGAACACACAAGGAAATGGGTTTGATGTCCAAGAAGCAGGGAAAAAGGAATATATGTTAGAAGTGGGGCATATAGCCTTGGTAGGAATGTGCTGAACATGAACACATCATTATTAATCACAAGTTCTGAGTTAAGACTATATTTTTGTGTCTAGCTGGGAAAAGCAAAATAAAGGCCTTTGAATCAATACTCAATGATTGTAGCAGACTTCCCTGTCTCCTGTGTTTTTGCTATTTCTTTTTTATGAAAAAAACCAATCTCTGTTTTAAGTTTTAAAAGGAGGATTTGTTACCTGCTATATTTAGTGTCATGAGGGAGGAGAAATACAATATTTACTTTCCATAAATTTGCAGAAAAAAAGATCTTTTCCAGCCACCCCCATCCATTCCCTGGTTTTCCCCTGACAGCTACATATACGAATATCCTGTCATAGATCTCTGGAGAAGGAGAGCAGAGAGGCGTGGGCAGGCTGATGAATGGGGCCATTGACTCAGCTGTTCCTTGACAGGCAGGCATGATTGCCTTGGGGTGGGGGTGTAGTTGAGTGCATAGCCAATTCCTGGTAAATTCACATTTGGGTCAATAATACAGTGGGCAGTGTCAGCTGCAACCCCAGGCTCCAAGGACAACTTTCCAGCTTGTGACTCCTAACAGTCATGCCCTATTGATGGAGGCATTAGGAGAAAATTGAGGGGAGGGTATTCTAGGTAGGAGTGAGTGAGGAAATAATTTCCATGAATTATTGCTAGGAGTTGTAGAGAAATAAAAGCATGGTTTTTAGCAAGAGCTAAAGAACCTCAACATAACATTACTATCATTTCTCTTAAAAATAGAGTTCAGATTGCCTATGTGACCAGGTAGGCATGGCATTAGCTGGTCCCTGTCTGTCTTTCTAGCTTTCTCCTGGTTATTCTTATCTTGGTTATCTGCCTCCAGTGATGCTGACAACCTCTAGTTGTTGTTGTTGTTGTTAAGTGCCATCGAGTCGGTTCCGACCCATAGCGACCCTGTACAGGGTTTCCGAGGGTGTAAATCTTTACGGGAGTAGAAAGCCTCATCTTTCTCCCGTGGAGCGGCTAGTAGTTTCGAACCGCTGACCTTAAGGTTCGCAGCCCGATTCGTAACCACTACGCTACCAGAGCTCCTTGACAACCTCTAGTAGGGCATTGTTATCACCTCAAGGTCTTTGCAAATGCTACTCCCTCCTTATAGAAGGCTTTGCTTCCTCACCATTCCCCTTGCTAACTCCTAGTAATCACTAAGGTATAGTTGAAATGTAATATTTCTGATCTCCCAGACAAGTTTGGGTTCCTGTTACTCATTTCCATAGGAACCTGATCTTCATTGCAACCATCTCAATGGTAATTTCATAGCTTTAGGTATGGTTACTTGTTTCATCTCTGTATCGAGTTCCATGAGGACTGGAACATACCTACCTTGGTCACCCATGTATTACCAGTACCTAGCACATTACCTGGCCCAGAGTAGGTATGGATGACTATAATACTAAAATAGAAGAAATGAGATAAAGATGGAGAAAAGGAAGGAAGCAAGCAAGGGAGGGAAGAAGGAAGGAAGAAAGAAAGGGAAGAACTAAATACGGAAGAAACAGTATCAATCATCAGGTTCAGCACGTGGATTATCTGTAAGCAAATGGGAGAGGCTGAGTTTAAAATCTAGGTATCCTAAATCTCAGTCCAATAAAATAAGTTGACAGATAGATAAAATAGCTTTAGAGACAGTATTGGAGTCCTGGTGTGGTGCTGCAGGATAATGCACTGGACCGCAAGGTCACTTTGAACCACAAGGTTAGTGATTAAAACTCACCAGCTGCTCCTCAGAAACCTCATACAGAGTCACTATGAGTTGGAACCCACTTGACAACACATAACAACTGCAACAAAAGAGAGTATTCAGAGAGAGGTAATGTACTGAGCGTCCAGATTTCTGTTTCCTCTGGTTTCCTTCGATCTAGTAGTTTACTATCAAATAGCAGAAGTTCTGTCTCCCACCATTGTCAGGTGAATGATCATGAACATTAGCATTTATCAAATAGCATCTCTACACCACATCCAGTTCAGAGGATTTCAAGTAGATTTCCTCATTTCATCCTCCAAATCCATACATTTGAGGTAAGGATCATCTCCTTGGTGGTGCTGATGGGAACCTGGGACTCAGAGTCTCAAGTAGGACTCTTCTCTCTGGATATCTCAGAATGAACACTGCTCTGGGATCCTGGAGACTTTACTCACTGATCTCCCCTAGCCTCCTCCACACTATGTTTTCCTGGATGACTTCTACTTGTGTTTCATATTTTAGTGTACTTTCCAAGAGAAGGTTCTCCTGGTGTCTTTCACTAGGTCACATCCTCTTATATTGGCTTATACCTCTTCCTCTTTGTGCCAGTTAGAAGTCTAATTGGATATTTATCAGTGATTACTTACTCTGGTGTGAATGTATGCTTCTCAAAGGCAAGGCCCTTGACTCGATCACTTTGCCTTTGTCTTCTTGGCTCCTGCTTACTCTTGTCATAGTTGAAGAGTTGTCCCTGGAAATGGCTATTGTTCTTCCTAAGAACTGTGAAGACATAGCACACTTACCCCACACAAAAGAGGTTAGAAAGACAAGAGGCTTAAGCAGATAAAAGACACGTAGGATATATTAAGTATAGACATTCTTACAGATAAGAACAGGTTTCCCACCTTAAACTTGAGGAACAGTCCTGAATACAAGTTGGCTTTCCTTTATATAGCCTTCTGTCAAGGGCATGAACTACTCCTAATTCAAGTGTTCAAGTAGCTAATTGGTGGAATTTGTCTAAATATGCCTGTTCCCCGAGTATCATAACTCACTAATTTTCTTCCCCTTTATAACAACTTTTTGTTTTGTATTTTTACCCCTTACAAGCCCTTATCAGACTCCTAGTGTGGTGCTGTAGGATCAGCACTGGACTGTGAACCCCAAGGTCAGTGGTTCAAACCCACCAACTGCTCCTTGGAAACCCTACACAGGCTTGCTATAAATCAGAACCATCTTGATAGCACTAAACAACAACAACCACATCAGTCGCTATCAGAATGTCCTTATTACTAAGGTTAGTCTAAGTTTTCTGTTGACTCAGGTAATGGGATATGACATGATACCCTCTTCCTTTCCTTGTCTAACTGCATAACATCTCCTGGCATGCAATAGATTGCTTATGATAGCAAATGAGTTAGGTCATTTTATTGAGCACTTATTACATGTTGAATCCTGTGCTGGTTTCTCTGGATAGAGAGAAGATATATGTGTGGTGTCTGTTTTTAAGAAACTTATAGTCACATACAAGACAGGAGCTACTAGGAAAAAAAAAAAAAAAAAAAGTATTATTTGTAATATGGGGCCTAGAATAGCCTGTAGGTGGGAATGGAAAAGGGATGGTCAATTTTACCAGAGATGCCAGGAATTATTTTCAACAGAAAGGGAAAAGTTTGGTGAAAGGTTAGAAAGTGTTTATCATGTGGGCAAGAGATGTACATGGTCAGAGGGGACAAAATGTAGATGGAGGGAGCAATAGGAGCAGAGGACAAAAGAAAGGAGATGTGACTTGCTCTCTAGTACCTTGAGCAGTTTCCTCTCTGGGCTTCAGTATCTTGTCAAATGTACTAAGGTATCTTTCTAGTAGAGTTGTTGTTGTTGAGCGCTGTCAAGTTGTTAGTGATGCATATTCAATAAGCTGGCATATCTATAGCATGTTGTACAGGTACAGCGTGTAATAGAATCTAATACATGTTAGCTGTTAGTTCTTCAAAGTACCTTGCTGGAAGATGGGAGGAAGGAAGGCACATCTGTGAGTATCAACAGAAAATTCTGTCCAATACCCATGACCTACATGAACTTTCTCTTCTCTTTCCCTCCCTCAAGATACATCTCTTATCACTCTGGCTGAAGTATCAAACTGATTGAAAGAACTTCCTTTGAAGACTGTCTTTCTGAACGCTCATGTTCACAGGCCCTGTGTTCACCAATTGAGTAGGTAGTTGCTTCTCTGGGTGGATAAAGCAATTCTATTATTGACCAGCTCATAAAACTATTTCCTTCCTTGTTAAGCCTGAGATGTTAGTTTTAAGATATAAAGGAGGACTCTGGGTTGAGGGTGATCTTTCATCTCTTATTTAAGAAGGGGCTTTTCTTAGAAATGGCAGGAACAGACTGTGTTTTTCATGGGAGGACACTGTTGCTGAAATAGTGGGGCTTTGTAAGTCTCTGTAGGGATGGAGGTGGCTGAATTTCCAGACTTCTTGGATTTGGTTGAAGGAATTTCCAACAGACACATACACTCAAATGTAACAGGAACTATAACAGCTCTCAACCTCTCTTTCTTATTTATTTTTAAACTTCACTATCACGGTGTATGAAGGAAGACAAACACCTTCATTCTACATTTCCAGTTGAAAAGAGCAAACTTCAGACAATTCTCAGATATTTCCTCTCCTACAGTCCAGAATCCTGTAATATTTTCTTTTTCAAAAATTTAGGAGGTCTCTGACAAAACTTCTTGGCATGTAGATTTAAATGATATCTATATCTTTATATAGGAGGGTAGGCTCCAAAGTAAAAATATCTATATTTGAACCTCAGTTCTAACTCACTAGATAGTATACTGACTCAAGTTTCACTCAGTAAAATAAGAAAAATGTAATATCTATTTCATTCCATTGGTGTAAGCAATAAATTAGATAATAATGCAAATCATTTTATGTTTAGATAGAGAAAGTGTTCAATGATTTTGGGTACATAGTAAATTGTTGTTGTTGTTGTTGTTGTTAAGTACTGTCAAGTCAATTTTGACTCATGGGGACCCTGTATAGGGTTTCTGAGGAGAGGCTGGTGGAATTGAACTGCCACCTTTCAGTTCAGCTCAAATTGACTTTGCGGTCCAGTGCCACACCAGGATTCCATAGAGTAGCTGATGCTGGTAATGTACTGTTGAGTCAGTTCGGGCTCACAGTAACCCTGTGTAAGGTTTTGGAGGCAGTGAGTCTCTATGGGAGCAGAAAGCCTCATCTTTCTCCTGCAGAATAGCTGGTAGATTGGAACTGCTCACCACTACACTATCAAGGCTCCTTCCATATAGTAGATATTCCGTTAATTCATGGAAGCTAGGAATTAAATTTTGTGACATAGGTGTGCTCTTAGACGTGACACTTTCCTGAAACAACTATATTTTAGAGGTATCATCTTTAAGATAAATCTATAAAAACATTGTAACATCCATTATAATCTGAAAAAGCTTCACTTATCTCTCCAATTTACCTCCTTGAAGACAGGTTGTTGTTTTTGTGTGTGTGTGTGTGTTTTTTGTGTGTGTGTTACTAAGTTTTCACTTCCCTCATTGGTATGGAATTTGTTCAAAAAGAGAAATTCTTTTTCTCTTAAAAGACATCCTAATCCAAATCTTTGTCTCAAGCTGAGTACATAGTTTCTAGGATACTATGTTGTTGTTAAGTGCAGGTGAGTCAGTTCTGACTCATAGCGACCCTGTATAAGGGTTCCAAGGAGCAGCTGGTGGGTTTGAACTGCCGACCTTGTGGTTTGCAATCTGTGCTGATCCTACAGCGGCACACCAGGACACTATTTGTTGTTGTTTTTAAGTGCTGTGGAGTCGGTTCCGGCTCATAGCGACCCTGTACAGGGTTTCTGAGGCTGTGGATAGATTAGCAAATTATCCAGTTGTCAAGTCTGGCATAAAAGTGTCAGGGATTCAGCTTAAATGGATTAGTTACAGAGATCCCTTGAAATTTACAGTGTTTTAGGCTCCCTTCATCCTCCATGACTCCCAATATGACCTTCCCTTCCTCCTACCTACATCCTCACTGGCTCAAAACTCACATGCGTGGTTCATTCATTAATCAAGTATTTGTTGAGTGCCTTCTAATTGTGAAGCATTGTGCTATGTGCTCAGAATTCAGATATGAATCAAATACCATTCCTGCCCAAGAAATTGATCTTTCAATAAAAGATATATGAGGAGGCATAAAATTAGAATATGTTATAGCACATGGGATGGGGGTATATAGACAAACCTCTTATATCTCTTCTTGGGAGACAGGCACAGTTCAGACATTTCTTTGATCTCTTCTTGGGGGGTAGGGACAGTTCAGTGAAGACTGCTAGCAGATGTGTGCTATTTTAATTGAGACCTGTAGGATGTAATGTAAACAAAATGAATACGGGGTTAAAGTGCCTTTCAGCCAGATATGACAGCATGTGTAGGTCTGAAGATTAGCAAAAACATGGAAAAGAATGCATGAAGGCTGCGATATAAATTTGAATGTAGCAAGACCTGAGGATGGAAAAGCAAACAAAAGGTAAATCTTGACAGTCTTGTAGGCTGCCTAAAGAATCTGTACTAGCACAGAACATGGAACGTTAGTACACCTTTGTTGAAAGATGGAATGAATTGATCAATGAACTTTATTCTGAGGGTAAGAAGACTCACTAATTGGTTTTAAACCAGTGTCAGACTTGTGTTAGGTTATCATATGATTGAGGTAAACAAATGACTCTTCCAGACCTTGTGTGGGAGTTTGACACAGCAGGAATGGTTTTCCTCTATATGATACAATCTCCACAGTACTTAACAAATTGAGAATATAAGAAACAGGGTGAAAGAGTCAGAAAATAGAGATTTCATCCTGGGGAACAACTTAATGAGACATAACAATGGAAGCTGAAAGTACTGCTACAAAATTAGAGAAAGTTTTTTAAAGAAAAATTTCAAAAGACAAAGCTATTGTTTCTTGATGTGTCCACCATCTAGGTCTAGACACTTCTGAAGGCAATATTTCCATCTCTCTAACCCTTCTAGGAAGTCCTGGTGTGGCACTGTGGGTTAATACACCAGACTGAAAAGCCATCTGAACTGCAAGCTTGGCAGTTCAAACTCAACAGCTACTCCTCAGAAAACCTATACCAGGGCATTATGGGTGGGAACAGACTCAATGGCACTTAACAACAACAACCCTTCTATGGAGAATTCTGTGCTCTTTGATTTACACCACATGAAAATAGCAGCTTGGGCATCCTGGAGAGACTCAAATTATATTCTTTTACAGTATTCTTTTAGTTTGGGGAACAAAAAAAGTCTAAAGCAAGATCACTGTTGACAGTGGATGGGATAAGGTTTACCGATGAAATTCTCATAAGACAGCTCTAGCTACCCTGGAAGAATGAGCAAGTTCATAGTCATGAGGGGGAAAACAAATCCCTTATACCAAATTTCTTGGTCTTTTCTCACCAATGCAATTTTCAATTTTCTAAAAATATTATTCATAGTAAGTTCCCATAATCATCTTTTGTCCTTTGAGAAAATCTGTCCATTTTAGGATCTCAAAAAACAAATCACCATAACCTTCTGAACTGGCATCTCTGCCTTGAATTGAACTGGCCCAGCAGATCCCTCCAGGAAGCCATTGTTTTAATTGGCCCTGGTTTAGAAGGCACTTAAATGAGACTAAGACAATGGTATCACTGAGAGAATTTTTCTGCAGCCAGCCACTGATTGCAGAGACATATCTAAACACATTTTGCTTGGAATAAACTTATGCACATGTGAACTGGAACTCTAGTGGCAATACAATTTTACTTTCCCTCATTTCTTTGCCCAACCCAAAGAAATAAGTTATCCAGGATGGACAGAGGAATAAATGGAATGGATGTAGGTTAAGCCTTCTTAAAGAGTGGGGTCCCAATGCTGGCTCTGCCTCTCACCAGCTATGAACTTTAACCTCTTTCTGTGTATTGAATACACCCTTGAATTGTTCTGGGTATTAAACTTTTGTATAGAGTTCCTACCACAGTACCTGTATTTCTACTAGGATACTCAGGAAAAATCTTACAGTAGAAAGATATAAATTTAGGAAATCTCCAAAAACACCTTCAGTTTCAACACTTCTCTAGAAGGACTAACAGGACTAAGAAATGTCCTTTGTTTATGGTCATGGTTTATTGCATCAGAAGGATAAATATTAAACCTAGTATACGGAAAAGGATAAGAAAGCAAGGTCCATAAGAGTTCTAGGATTTAGTTTCTAATAGCCTTCTCTCCGTGGAGTTGTTAGGACAACACTAAGTTCTTCCAGCAGCTATGAGTTGAAACATACAAGGAATATTGCCAAACAGGGAAGCTTATCTGAGCTTTGGTGTCAAGAGGGGCTCAGTTTTGGGTGCTCAGAGTTTTTACTGGGACTCAGTCACATAAATATGTAAGACTGATCAAGTGATGAAATTAGTCTCTGTCTCCTCCAGAAGTTGAGTTGATACCACATGGTCTAAGACCTTCAGGGAAACAAATACACTTCTACTATGCAGGACACAGGACTTTGAGGTTACTTCTCAGGAGCTGGTGACAAACGACCAAACCTTTTTTTGGGGATCAAGTTAATTCTTTATTGCACAGAAACCATTACATAATTCAGATATTTTATAAAATAACACTAATAATAATTATACTTATTAAGTGGTTATAATGTGTAATCATCACTGGACTGTGAACCACAAGACCAGCAGTTCAAACCATCTTGGAAACATACAGGGGTCACTATAAGAAGGAACTGAGTTGACATTACGTAACAACAATAAAACAATATGCTGTATCTTATTGTCACTATAGAAGCTGGAAGTCAGACACTTGATTTCCCAGGCTCCCTTTTCACTAGTGGTAAAAAATAAATAAATAAAACAAAACAAAACAACAACAACAACAATGTGCTGTAGATCAATAATCTAAGCATTTAAAATGACCATTGATTTAATCATTCCAAAGAGTCCTACAATGAGGAATCGTGTTTTCCTTATTTTTTAAAGAAGAAGACAAATGTACAGGGGGTTGAGTCTGAGTTCAAACAAAGACACATGCCCAGATGTGGCAAAGTTGGGATTCAAACCTAAACTATCTGCTCCAGAACATGGGATTGAATTGCTTACTCATATTATTACAAATAATTGGCCACATAAGTAATTAAAATACCATCTACAAAATCTCTGAATACTTCAATTCTGAACTAATGATACATGTGGTCACAAATTCAATTCTCTGGGAGCTGTCTTTTGGGAGCGGCCTTTAGTCATGTTATTTAGACTCTTTAGCTCAGGTCAGAAATAATCTTATTTACATAGATCCTCAGACAATTACCAAGAACCAAAGTAGAATTATGCCTAAGTTTGTGTTTAGACTCACAAAGATCTAGCTGCTTGGAAATAAGTTGTAATACTACATAAACATTTTAATCTAATTAAATATCACTGTACACAGAGAAAAACAGAGTGCTCTTTAACATGAAGATACTTGTCGAAGGGCAGAAACTCCTGAAAACCTTTGAGATCTGTCCATGAAACCAATTTCCTAATGGGAAGATATTTGAGGTCATGAAGTTTGCAAAGTAGAAAAAGATATTCAGGTATGATGTGGTCTTTGTGCCTAGCCTTTTTGAACTTTTTTGGTTATATGTAATAGAAACAAATCAATGCATTTATATAATTAAGAGAATTTATTGACAGATGTTGTCTTAGTCAGCTAGTGCTGCTAAAACAGAAATACCACAAATAGATATATAGTATTTGCATCTCAATAGCTCAAACTAAGTCATCTGCCCATCTCTAAACTAATAATGTGGCCAAGTGTATTGGTTTCACTGATGAGCATACAGCAATCAAATTAACAAAAAGAAATGTATTTACTGAGAGTCTAGGAGGCTAGAAGTCTGAATTCAGAGTAGCAGCTCTAGGGGAAAGCTGTCTCTTTTGGTCAGCTCACAATTTAGGAGAAAGGTACTTGTCTTCTTTCAGCATCTGTGGATTCAGCATTCCTGGAGATCCCCATGTGTCCTGGCATCGGTCTTCTCCTCGGTCTAGAAGATTCTCAGTACAGAGAAACTGGGTCCAAATGACCCTCTCCATTGCTGGTTTTTTTTTCATTCTTAGTCGTACTGAGCCCCTTCTATTTCCACTCTCCTCTCTCATCTTTTATTTCTTGTAACTGATCACACCCTAGGGAAAACTTCCTTACATCATATCAGAGCTATTGCCCAAGCAAGGGTGTTATATCTGACCTGAATCCCCTTACAACTGATTGGTTGAGCACATCAGATCACAGGAGTCCTGGTGTGTTGCTCTAGGATAAAACACTAGGTCGGTGGTTCAAACCCACCAGGTGCTCCTCAGAAATTCTGCATAGCATCACTATTAGTTGGAACTGACTCAAACGCACTTAACAACAATAGCAACAATCCTATCGTAATCCTCTTATCCTCTTACAACTCATTTGTTGATCATATCGTTGCCAAATTGTATTGTTACATAACTGTTAAACCACTGAGAATCATGGCCCACCCTGGTTAGCACATGTTTTGGGGGGCACAATTTAATGTATGGCAGATGTATCTAAAATTTCAGAAGTAGGAGAAACTTCTTGTACCACTGCTTCTGGTGGCTCAACAACATAATTGATGTCCTATTTTCTTTATTTTTCTTTTCTGTTTTGTTGTCACCTAGGAATATAAGGCAGATATAAGTGGTTAGATGCTCTACGTTTATATTTTTACTCATAAGCAGTGATACAAGAATAATTAAAGAGAGAAAACTTCATTCCCAAAAGCCTCCTTACATCTCAATGGCTTAACTTGAGTCACCTTCCCATTTCTGAACCAGTAATGTGGCCAAGTGAACTGGTTTCACTGGTGAACAGCCAATTTCTACCTCTGGAGTTAGGGTAGGTCAAGGGTCTGGTGGACAGTTATTTTTCCACCATTTGTGAAACCTTCAAGAAAGGAAATGGATGGTGAACCATAATCCAATATGTATCACTTTCTAGAAACTGAAAGCTGATGTTCACAAAGTCACAAGCATTTCATGAAGCAACAGTTGTACAGTTTCAACATTTACATTGAGAATGAACTTTTCATTCATTAAAGCAGTTAATCTGGGGTCACTTCGAATGATTGGATCCTCTAACCCATAAATATCAGGAAGGTCATTCTCAGAGTTTGGAGGAATATTAAAATGTAAATGCTTTATGTGACATCTAGGGAAACTGATGTTCAGAAAGAGAAAGTATTTTGCCCCAGTTCCCCAAGCTGTAAACACATAACTAGCCAGGTTCTTACCAACCCTTTCTTGCTGTCTCTCTTATGTAAACAGATATAAACAGAAATGGTTTTAACTAGTTATGACAAGCACCAAACTATTCAGGAGATTACCCAAACAGCTTAGCTAATTCTCCTGATTATTTTAAACACAAATTCACAAATGAGACAAGACAAGAATATGTCAGAGAAGCACACATGAGCATTAGGCATGCGTGTGAGTGGTTGCATGTTTGTGCTATTATTTATTTATGTGACTTAGTAGCCAAGGGACATTCTGTATTGTCATTTATCAGAGACTGAGGTTTGAGTTTAACTGTGGCCTAAATTTTCCATAATCTGTTCACCACTTTAGGCAGTTCTTCCACAATGGTAAAAGCATTAGGTGACAGCTTCCATCTGGCTGGTCCCAAGTTATTTTTCATATAATTCATCATTTTTAGAAGCTAGCTCCTGACACTTGGGCCCAACTTGACAAGCCACTGCTTTTTATGAGACATCATTCCAGCTATCTTAACATCTTAGAAAAAAATAACTCCACTATTATCTTTTATGGAAAGACTCAGGACTCACATTTTGAAATTGCCTGCCCAGGACTTTATGTGCAGAAGAACAAAGGTATCACATTATCCAATGTCCCTGGCAAGTCCCTACGACGAAATTTCAGGCTACAAGATGTTTGTTGTTCATTGTAAAGGTCAGGTTTGACCGCATTTATTAAATTACAAACTTGCTTCTTTTTTGTCATTAGAAGATGGTATGAATTAAGTCTTTCTTCTTCTGGTCACAGTGCAGATTAGAGCTGAAAATGTCTAAAGCATTGTGACCAAGGAAACAGATTCAAAAGCAGAACAAATGTTCACCGCCCTTGGGGAGGGGGTGTCTCTAAATTATTTGAAATAAGGCAGAAATGTACCACTTGTTAAGACACAAGATAGACTAAATACAAATCCCATCCCCACGAAAGCCAAATGAGCAACATCCAAAGGCCCATTATGGCGCTGTGGGCTAATGCGTCACACTGCAAAGTCATTTGAACTGCAAGGTGGGTGGTTCAAGCTCAACAGCTGCTCCTTGGAAACCCTACACAGGGTTGCTATGGGTCGGAATCGACTCAACGACACTTAACAACAACAACAGTAATACTGATCTACTTTATTCACTTTTGCAATCAAACAACTTTGATGAATTTTTATGACCTTACAGATAAAATTCAAATGCTTTAGAGTGATATGAAAGCCCCGTCTAGTTCCATCACCTGCTACTCCTCAAGATCACATTTTACCATCATAAAAATTACTCAATTTCTCTTACATGCTATACTGTTAGATACTATACTCCTTTGTATATGTCAACTTTTGCAAATATTGTTCCTACAGTTTAGAATGTCCTACTACATGCTCTAAATTACAAGCTAACTAACCTTTAATGATTTAGAATAAACATCCAAAAATTTGAGATGTGTGAGTTTTATGGTATGTGAATTATAGAAATAAATGTGTATTTTTAAAAAACAGCAACAACATATTAGAAACCCTTTTCTTATTAACTACTTTATTTTGCCTCACACAATCAGGTGAACACATACAGGTATCAACACATATACACACCTCCACATATATACACACACATGATACCACATTGTTGTTATTAAGTGCCATTTAAGGAGTGGTTGGTGGGTTTGAGTTTCTGAGTTTGCAGTTAGCAGTCCAGTGCTTATCCTACAGCACCACATCAGGACTCCTACATTAAATACATATAGTTCTTCAAGCCCAAATATCTTGAATACTTACCTATCTATTCTATTTATGAATTTGCTTATTTATTTTCTATCTAGACCTGAATTCTTCATTATGGTACCCATTAATGATGTGCCTCTACTGAGCACTTGAAGTCTGGTCAGTCTGAAATGAGATGCTCTGGAAACTTAACAGAAAACAGAGATTACAAAGATTTGGTAAATTAAAAGTAATTGAAATATCATACTATTTCATAATGACTACGTATTGAAATGAAAATATTTTGGATATGCTGTGCAGATAAAATATATTAATAAAATTAACTTGACTTTTTGTTCTTTATCTTTTTTGCATTTAAACTTTTTTAATGCATTTAAAAATATTAAATTATCTGTAGCTCATACAGCATGTCAGTGCCCAGCATGACTCTTGATAATTAGGAACCACACTAAGGTGAGTGTAAGAAAGAACTTTATTCTTTAGCACACCAAGCTTTCATGGGTGCCATTTGCTGATGTGCCATAACTCAAAATGAGAAGAAACATCTGCAAACATCCATTAGTAATCAGAACATGGAATGTATGAAGTATAAATCTAGAAAAATGACAAGGAGTGTATACAGATTGATATCCTTGGCAGTTGTGATCTGAAATGGGCTGCTATTGGCCATTTTGAATATGACAATCGTATGGTTTATGATACTGGAAATGACAAACTGAAGTGGAATAACATCACACTCAGGATCAAAAAGAACATTTTAAGATCTATCTTGAAGTGCAATGCTATCTGTGATAGCATAATATCCATATGTGTGTAAGAAGTAGTGGTGTGGCACCACAGGATAAGCACTCAACCTCAAGGTCAGTTTGAACCACAAGGTTAATGTTTCGATCTACCTAATCACACCTGAAAACTCTATACAAGGTTGCTATGAGTTGGAACCAACTCTACAGCACTTAATAACAACAAAAAAACAAGTAATGCCAATTAATATCACTATTATTCAAATTTACACACCAACCACTAAAACCAGTGATGATGAAATTGAAGAATTGTACCAACTTCTTCAGTTTGAAATTGATCAAACATGAAATCTAGATGTATTGGCAATTACTGGTAATTGGAATGCAAAAGTTTGAAACAAAGGGAAAGCATCAAAGTAGTTGGAATTATGGCATTGGTGACAGAAACAATGCTGGCGATCACCTAATAGAATTTTGTAAGACCAATGACTTACTCAATGCAAATTTTTTTTTTTTTTTTTTAAATAAAACCTCTCCAAATGGAATACACAGGAATCAAATAGACTTCATTTATGGGAAGATACCATGGATAGAATCAATATCATCAGCCAAAACAAGACCAGGGGTTGTTTATGGAACAGATCATCAATAGCTCGTGTTCAAGTTCAGGATGAAGCTGAAGAAAATGAAAACAAATCCACCAGAATCAAAATATAACCTTGAGTATATCCCACCTGAATTTAGAGGCCATCTCAAGAAAAGATATGATGCATTAAGCAGTAATAACTGAAGACCAAAAGAGTTTGTGGGATGACACCAAGAACATTATGCATGAAGAAAACAAAATGTCATTAAAAAGATAGGAAAAAAAGAAAAGACCAAAGTGTATGTCCAAAGAAAGTTGCTCTTGAGCATAAAGAAGGTAATGTAATTTGAAGAAATAATGAAGTAAAGGAGGTGAATGTAAAATTTCAAAGGATAGCTTGAGAAGATAGAGTCAAGTACTATAATGAAATGTGGAAAGACCTGAAATTAGAAAAACAAATGGCAGGAACACTCAATTCAAGCTGAAAAAAAATGGAGAAAAAATTCAAGCTTCAGGTTGCAATATGGAAGCATTCCATGGTCCAAATCTTGAATGATGCTGTAAATATCAAAATTTTGCTAAAGATAGTTTAAAAACAGATGAAACAGTATATTAGCAGGGAGCTTCCAGAGGTTCAGGATTCAAAAGAGTATGTGGAGTTCAAAGATTTCAGTTTGTATTCCATCAATTCCCAGAACCTTGTTCTTTGCCATTGCCTTCAATGCAGATTGGACTTCTTCCTTCAGCACTGTTTGCTCTTGATCATATGCTACCTCTTGAAATGGTAAAGTGACACCTATGTATTCCTTCCATCTTTTAATATTTTACCCAAAGAATCATTTAGTATTGCAAGCCTAATTGCTCAAATATTTTCTTCAGTTCTTTCAGCTTGAGAAATGCAGAACATATTCTTTCCTTTTGGTTTTCTAACTCTAGGTCTTTGCACATTTCATTATAATATTTTACTTTGTCATCTTCAGTTACCATTTGAAAATTTCTGTTCAGCTCTTTTACTTCCTCATTTCATCCATTTGCTTTAACTACAGAGCAAATTTCAGACTCTTTCCAGACATCCATTTTGGTCTTTCTTCCTTGTCTTCTTAATGACCTTTTGTTTTTTTCCCGTATGGCGTTTTTGATGTCATCCCCAACTCTTGTGGTCTTCAGTCGTTAGTGTCTAATGCATCAAATCTGTTCTTCAGATGATGTCTAAATACAGGTGGGATATATTTAAGGTCATATTTTGGTTTTCGAGGACTTGTTTTAATTTTCCTCTGCTTCAGTCTGAAATTGCATATGAGCAATTGATGGTCTGTTCCACAGTCTGCCCCTGGTCTGGTTTTGGCTGAGGATATGGAATTTTTCCATCATTCTTTCCACAGATGTAGTCAATTTGATTTCTGTGTATTCCATCTGGATGCCCCCATCTTACCAAAGGATGTGACTCAAGTCACCACCCTTAGTTTTCCTTGGGGAATAGTCTGACTCCAATTTATAGGGCAGTTCTAGAAAAGCTGTTTTTTCTTTGCCCTTGATCTTGCATCTGGTTCATTAAATCTGATGTCCAGTACATTGGACTTTTGGCCATCACCTGACCAGATTCACCAGCTTCCACAGCTTCTTGCATGCATCAACAACTTGCCATCTGATTTGGGTTCCTCAGCTTCTCACACTGCATGAGTAAGACAGCGTCTCACACTACATGAGTAAGAAGACTCCTCCAGACTGACCTCTAAACTACTGATTTGGGACTTGGTTGTCTCCACAATTGTATGAGTCATTTCTTTAGACAAATGTGAGTTTTGTGAGATGTTGCAGCATGTTGCAGAACTTTGGAACATGAGGTGGGAGTGGAGTGGTGATTGATACCAAGAATTATGAAGTGGTATAACATGTTGGAATAGTTAGACAGTTGGAATATTTTTAACCTCCAACTAATAGGGAACAGCCTCATGCTGGTATTTCTAAAAGAAATTATTCATGCAAGAGGATTGCAATCATTGTAATGAAAAGAAGTATATGATTTGTTGGATGTAAAATTGATGACCTTCTCTGTAAACCGTCACTAAATTCACAATAAAAGTTTAATGAAAATAAATAAATAAATAAAAGAACTGATGATACTGAAGGAAGAAATCCAAGCAGTATTGAAGGCATTAGCAAAAAAATTGACAGCATACAAATTGAAATGTTTCAGTAGAGGTGCTCACTCATCTAAGTCAAGAAATATGGAAGACTGCTTATCTGATTGCAAGAGATCCATATTTGTGTCCATTCCAAAAAAAGGTGATCCATCACACAATAACACTGATATCACATGCAAGTAAAATTTTGCTGAAGATTACTAAAAAAAATATTACAGTAATATATCTACAGGAAGCTGCCAGAAGTTCAAACTGGATTCCGAATAGAATGTGGAATGAAGATATCAATGCTGACATAGATGGATCTTGGCTGAAAGCAGAGAATACTAGAAAAATGATTACTTGTGCTTTCTCAACTATTTAAAACTTTTAACTAGGTGGATCATGACAAATGGTGTACAATATTGCAGATAATGGGATTTCCATACACTTAATTGTGTTCCTGCCATGGGCGGCCAAAAGAACCAATAGATACATTTTGGAAGAAGTGCAGCCAGAATGCTCCTTGGAGGCCAAGATGGCCAAACTTTGTCTCTCCTACCTCTCTTTCCATGAATCTAGAGTCCTCAGCTGCTCTCTCTCTTCATGTTTCCATTTCTGCCTCCATCTCTGTTGTCACTGCTTCTCTAGATAAGGTCCCGCATTCCGCTTGTGCTCCTTTCCTTTGATGGTCCTCTGTTTCTGGACTAAGATTAACTACTCCCCTGTTTTTGTTACAAAACTTCTACCTTTACAATTGCCACAGTTGCAATTAGTTATGATAACTTTTACTCACTATTGAATCAAGAATCTTATCCCCATCTCTTTTTACCAGACCATTTAGACAAGATGAAAACTATTCAGTTAAGACTCTATCTTCCCACACACACTCTTAAACTAAACTCTCTCTTGAAACTTTGTAAGCCGATGTCACTTTGAGCCTTTATCACCTCATTTTAGGTAGCCAATGTCTAAGTTGCCTGTCCTTATCTACCCTGTGTACAGAGGGGATAGCATTGATATATGATGTGAAGACTCCTTCCATCTCTGTTGGTATTTTGAGATACTATCTCCAGGTCAAGTTAATCAAATTTACTATTTTACTGTGATGGCTTAACGTATTGCTGTGGTTCTGGAAGCTATGCCATGGGTATTTTAAATACCATCAGGGTCACCCACTGTGCACAGGTTTCAACTGAGCTTCCAGAGGAAAACAGACTAGGAAGAAGGAGAGACAGATTACTTCTGAATATTTAATCACTAAAAACCTTATGAATAACAGTGGAACACTGTCAGCATCAGAATGTTGGATATTGAAACATGATGAAGAACACCAGAATGCTGTAAGATATAGTGAAAATTTTGAAATGGAATGCATAGATATCGATATCCTAGTCATTATTGAGCTGAAATAGACTGGTACTGGCCATTTTCAATCTGACAATGACACATTTACAATGCCAGGAATGACAAATTGAAGATGAATTGCGTCACAATCATTAAAAATATATATCATGACCAGTCATGATCCCATCACAACGCTGTCTGTGATGGGATAATGTACGTAAGCATCAACCACTAAAGCCAGTGAAGAAGAATTTGAAGAATTCTACCAACTTCTTTAGTCTGAATTGATCAAACATGCAATCAACATGCATTGATAATTACTGGTGATTGGAAATACAAAACTTGTAAACAAAGAGAAAGGATCAGAAATTATGGCCTTGGTGATAGAAATGATGCTGGAGATCATGTGATAGAATTTTGCAAGACCAATGACTTCATTGCAAATACCTTTTTAAAATAACTTAAAAGACAATTATACACACGGACCTCACCAGATGGAATACACAGAAATCAAATTGACTGCATATGTGGAAAGAGATGATGGTAAAGCACCATGTCATCAGCTAAAACAAGACCAGGGGCAGGCTGTAGAACAGACAATCAATTGCTCATATGCAAATTCAGGCTGATGCTGAAGAAAATGAAAACAAGTTCATGAAAGCCAAAATACGACCTTGAATATACCACCTGCATTAGAGGTCATCTGATGAACAGATTCGATTCATTAGAAACTAATGACGGAAGAGCAGAGAAGTTGTGGGCTGACATCAAGAACACCATACAGGAAGAAAGCAAAAGGTCATTAAGAAGACCATACAAAAGGTAATGACCAGAATGAATGTCAGAAGAGACTCTGAAACTTGCTCTCTAGTGTAGAGATGCTAAAGCAAATGGAAGAAGTGAGGAGGTACAAGATCTGAACAGGTCTTCAAAGGTCAGCTTGAGAAGACAAAGTCAAATATCTTAATGAAATGAGCCATAAGAAAAACTGTATAACACATACATTATTTATGTAAAAAATTGGCAAATCTTCAGTGCAGAATTGAGATTTAAAATAGTGATCCCTGTTTCGTCTCTCAGAAACGCTGAGAACCTAGTTACATCTTCCTTTTGCCTTTCTCAAAGTCAACCCTTGGGTCTGACCCTTACTCTAGGGAAAAGAAGACTCTTGACCCAGTCTGACAGATGAGTGGTGGTTACTGGTTGTAGGCTCCTCTTTCTCTGCTCATTTCTCTTCTCTTTTATCTCTTTTAATATAAAAGATGTTGCAGGTCACACAGCTGAGGACATTTCCTTTAGATTGATTGGCCATAACAGATTATTCCATAGAGCATGGAAGTGATTATATTATATAAAATACAATGAAAACCTGGGCTAGAACCACATGTTAAGTCTATAACCAGGCTAATTTCTTCTTCCATTTCAACTGAGTTTAGAGTCACTCTTATACAATGGACATGGATTCCTTTAAGTGTTTTCAGGGTGTTTTTTTTTTTTTTCCTTTACTCTACATTGTTTTTATAAGGTTATAGTTTATATTAGCAAACTTATATAAACTATATTCCTTCCGTTTAGAAATATATTTAAAAGTAGGAAGGTGGCCTTAGGAAAAATATTATACACTCTATGAATTGTTGAAATTCCCAATTACTGTCCTCAGCCTCCAAACTGGACTTTCCCCTTATTCCTTCCCTTTCACTACCCCATCAATCTTCCTTACTCTTTGTTGAAAAACTCAGAGGAGATGATTGTTGCTGCTATTCCTAGGTGCCACCCAGTCAGATTTAACTCATAGTGACAAAACAAAACACTCCCTGATCCCAGGTCATCTTTATAATTATTGTTATGCTTGAGTCCGTTGTCGCTGCCATTGTATCCATTCATCTCTTCCTCTTTTCTTCTGACCCTACGTTTTACTAAGTATGATGTCCTTCTCTAGGGACTGGTCTCTCCTGATAACATGTCTGAAGTATGAGAGATGAAGTCTAGCCATTCTGGCTTCTAAGAAGCATTCTGGCTGTTCTTCATCCAAGACAGATTTGTTTATTTTTCTGGCATTCTATGGTACTTTTAATTTAATTTACTTCTCCAACACCATAATTTAAATGCATCAATTCTTCTACACTCTTTCTTATTGATTGACCAACTTTCACATGCATATGAAGCTGTTGAAGATGCTATGGTGTGGGTCAATTGCACCTTAGTCCTCAAGCTGAAATCTTTGCCCTTGAGCATTTTAAAGAGATCTTTTGCTGCAAATTGGCTTAATGCAATATGTCATTTGGTGTTATATATCCATGGTGTTAATTGTGGATCCAAACAAAATGAAGTCTTTCACAACTTCATTCTTTTCTCCAATTATCATGATATTATTTATTGTTCCAGCTGTGAGGATTTTAGTTTTCTTTACACTAAGGTATAGTCTATATTGAAGGCTTTAGTCTCTGATGATGAGTAAGTATTTTAAGTTGTCTTTTCTTCCAACAAGCAAGATTGTATTATCTGCATATTGCAGGTTGTTAATGAGCATTTTTCCCAATGCTGATGCCACATTCATCTTCATATAATCTGGTTTCTTGGGTTATTTCCTCAGCATACAGATTGAATTTGTATGGAGAAAGAATACAGTCCTGGCACACATCTTTCCTGATTCTAAACCATTCAGTATCCCCTGTTCTTGGTTTATGTACAGGTACCTCATGAGCACAATGAAGTGTTCTGGAATACAAATTCTTAACATTGTTATCCATAGTTTGTCATGAATGACACAGTTGAACGCCTCTTTGCATAGTCAATAAGGCACATGTAAATATCTTTCTGGTATTCTCTTCTTTCAACCATGATCCATCTGATGATAGCAATGATGTACCTAGTACCATTTCCTCTTCTGGATCTAGCTTGAATTTCTTCCAGTTCCTTGGTTATGTACTGTTGCAATAATATTTTAATGATTTTCCTTGATATTTGACTTGCATGTGGTAATATTTGTGATGATTTCTGCATTCCACTGGGTTACCTCTCTTTGGAATGGACACATATGCATCTCTTCCAACGGACTGAGCAGGTAGCTGTCTTCCAAATTTCTTGGCATAGATTGTTGTTGTTGTTGTCAGGTGCCATCGAGTCAGAACCGACTCATAGCGACCCCATGCACAGCAGAACAAAACAATGTCTGATCCTGGGCCAACCTCACTACCTCTGCCACACTTGATGCCATCAATGATGCCACCTGGCTGATCCATCTTGTTGGGGGTCTTCCTCTCTTTCTCTGACCCTCCATCTTACCCAGCATAGATTAGTGAGCACTACAAAAGTTTACAGGAGCCTAAAGCCTCAGCTTTCTGCTGAGAAGCAGCTGGTGGATTTGACCTTGCAGCTAACAGCCTAATGTGTATACCACCAGAGCTTGCATAGAATATTTTAATGGGAGGCTTGAATTTTTTCTTTATTTCTTCAGTTTGAGAAATGTTAAGCATGTTCTTCCCTTTGATTTTTATTTCTAGGTCTTTGCACATTTTATTATAATAGTTTTCTTTGTCTTCTTGAGCTGCCCTTTGATATTTCTGTTCATCTCTTTTACTTATTTCTTTCATTCACTTTAGCTTCTCTATACTGGATAGCAAATTTCATAGTGTCTTCTGACATCCATTTAGGTCTTTTCTTTCTTTCCTGTATTTTTAATGGCATTTTGGTTTCTTCATGTATGATGTTTTTGTTGTCATCACACAACTCTTTTGAGCCTCAGTCATTAGTGTCTAATTTGTCATATTTGTTCTAGAGATGATTTCTAAATTCAGGTGGTATATATTCAAGATCATATTTTGATTCATTATCCATCTATGTTTTTGTTAGCTTCAGTCTGAACTTGCATATGAACAGTCATGCTCTGTTCCACAGTTGGTTCTTGTCTTTTGTTGGCTGATGGTATTGAGCTTCTTCACTGTCTTTTCCCATTGTTGTTGTTCTGTGCCATCCAGTTGGTTCCGACCCATGGTGACCTTGTATGGGGTTTCTGAGGAGCTGCTGGTGAGCTTGAACCGCTAGCCTTGTAGTGCAAACCAACTCTGCAGTCCAGCACTTTAGCTCACAGCGCCACACCAGGAGTCCTCTTTTCCCATCAGTGCAATCAATTTGATTCCTGTGTATTCCATCAGGTGAGGTCCATGTGTACAGTGGCCTTTTATGTAATTTTAAAAAGTTTATAAAAGATATTTGCAATGAATAAGTCATTGGTTTTGCAGAACTCTATCAAGTGATCAGGAGCATCATTTCTATCACCAAGGCCATATTTTCTGACTATGGCCTTCCTCTTTCTTTCCAACCTTCTCATTCCAATCACCAATAATTATCAATACATCTTGTTTGCTTGTTTGATCAATTTCAGACTGAAGAATATAGTTTGTGTTGTTATTGTAAGTGCCATTGAGTCAGTTGCGACTCTTAGTGACCCTGTATAAGGTTTCTGAGGAGCAGTTAGTGGGTTTAAACTGCCGACCTTATAAATGGAAATCCAGTGCTTATCCTGCAGTGCTACACCAGGAGTCAAAAGACTATGTATGGTGTTGGTGTTAAGTGCCATAGAGTCAGTTTCGACCTATATCAACACTGCAAAACATTTCTAAGGAGCAGCTGGTGAACTTGAACCATTGAGCTTGCGGTTCAAACTGGCTTACATTCCAGCACATTAACTCATAGTGCCACAGCAGGACTCCAAGAATATGGTGGAATTCTTCATTTTCATCATCATTGACCATAGTGATTGGTGGGTAAATTTGAGTAATAGTGGTATTAACGGGTCTTCCTTGTAGGTGTAGGACTATTAGCCTATCACAGACGGCATTGTACTTCAAGACAGATCTTGAAATACATATATATATTTTTATAAATATACATTGCTTCCCTTCCATACATGAAAAAAGAAAAAAAAAAAACTGACAAAATAAAAAAGAAAGTGATTTCCTCTTATTCCCTTTCCATCTCTCTTACTTCTTTCCTTTTTAAAAAACTTGTTATTGTGAATTGAGTGAAGGTTCACAAAACAGATCATCAGTCCCACATTCAACAAATTATACACTTTGTCTCATTACAATGAATACAATCCACTCCATGTACGTCAGTTAACAGTATTTAACTCTATTCACTTTAACTATTGCATTCCTCCCTGCATCTTCTGCTACCATCATCTTTCCTCAGCTAACCTCCCTCTTGTTGTATATTGCCTGCCCTGTCATCTGTTTTAACATGTGTCTACTCTCTAGCCTGTGAATATTTTTTTCTCCCTTCTGTCCCTATAAATATTATACATTGTTTCTTTTATTAAGAAAACCTTTTCTTAACATTTTACAATATTGGTCTCACACAATATTTGTCCTTTTGTAAGTGAATAATTTCACTCAACACAATGTCTTCTAGGTTCATCCATGTTGTGAGGTGTTTCACAGATGCATCTTTATTCTTCAATGATGTGTTGTATTTTTTTGTGTGTATACATCAAAGTTCATTTAACTATTCTTCTGTTGATGGGCATTTAGTCAGTCTCTATCTTTTTTATGTGTCTCTTACAGACAACACGTTGAAAGATCCTGTTTTCTTACACATTTTGCTTTCTCTCGTGATTGGTGCATTTAATTCATTTACATTCAGTGTAATTATCTATAGGTTTGAATTGATTGCTGTCATTTTGTTGTGTGTCTTTTTGTGGTACTGCTGATGTCTTTGTTCCACATAGTTTTCTGTGCTAAGTTCATTTTGTTTATGGGTTTTCTTTTTCATTTTCTTTATTTCTGTTGTTAATTTTTACTAAATCTTTCTGATTTTACTCTTTTTAAATTTTGATATGCAAGTGCATTAATCTTTGAGGTTTACTATAATTTATTAATTTTTCGTCTATTCTATCTTAATACATATTTGAATTTCTTGACATTTAAAAGTTCTGTATCTACACTATTTCCTCATTTTTGCTTTGTAGATGACTTCAATATAAGTTGATATCTGTAGTTCC
>NW_006408599.1:10764000-10765531 GCF_000296735.1 Chrysochloris asiatica | reverse complement strand
AACAACAACATATCTGGATTGAGTTATCCATGGTGTTGTCATGTATGGTAATCTTAGGGTTGCTGTCTGCTCTTGTTCATCCTCAACCCAAAGAACACCTTTTACCATTATTTGTAAATTTGGTCTGGTCATTACAAATTCCTTCAGTTTTTGTTTATCAGGAAAATTCCTATTCTCATAGTAATATTTGAGGGGCAGCTTAGCTGGGTATTAATTTTTGGTTGGCAATATTTTTTTCTTTCAGAGTTTGTCATATGTCATTCTATTGCTTTCTTGCCTGCATGGTTTCTGCTGAGAAACTAGAGCTTAGTCTTATTGGTTCTCTTTTGTAGGTAACTTCATTTTTCCCCACATGCTCTCAGGATTCTTTCTATATCTCAGTGTTGTTTAGAGTTGCATCTCTCTAATGGCTAGTGGGAGTCCTGGTGTGGCACTGTGGGTTAATGTATTGGACTGCAATGTTGATTTGAACCACAAGGTTGGTAGTTCAAGCTCACAAGCTGCTTCTCAGAATCCCCATATACGATGACTATGAGTCGGAACCGACTTGACAGCACTTAACAACAACAACAACAAAAGTGACAAGTGATATTTTGTCATATGTTTGTTGGTTGTCTGAATGTCTTCTTTAGTGAAATGCATGTTCATGTCCTCTGCACATTTATTATTTGAATTATTTGTTTTCTTAATGAGGTATTAAAATATTCTATAAATTTTAGACAATAATCCTCTCTGATAAGTCAAAGCATGGTGAATTCTTCCATTTTTGTAGGTCGCTTGTGGTTTCTTGTAGTAGTGTTTTGCAGTTTTCTTTGTATGGATCTTTTATTTCTCTGATTAGATTTATTCCTAAGAATTTTATGTTTTCTGTGACTACTGCAAATGTTGTTTCCTGATTCCCTTTTCAGAACTCCCTTTATTAGTATAAAGTAATCCAATTGATTTTTGTATATCAGTCTTATATCTTGTCACTTTGCTGAATCTTTCAATGACTTTCACTGGTTTTCTTGCAAAGTCTTTGGGTTTTTCTAAGTATATGATTATGTCATTTGCAGATACAGAGTTTTACTTCTTTGCCAATTTGGATGCTTTTCATTTTCCTATCTTGTCTTATAGCTCTAGAAAAGAATTCCAGAACAATATTGAATTGCAGAGGTGATAAAAGACATACTTGTTTGGTTCCTATTCACCAGGGGAATGGCTTCAGTTTCTGTCTACTGAGAGTTATGTTGACTGTTGCTTTTATATATATGCCCTTAATTATGTTGAGAAATTTCTCTTCTATTTCTATTTTGTTAAGTGTTTTTATCAGGGATGGGTATTGGATTTTGTCAAATGCCTCTTTTGCATCACCTGGTATGATCATGTGTGTGTTTCTTTTCCCTTTGATTTACTTATGTGGTGGATTATGTTGATTGCTTTTCTGATATTGAGTCATCATTGCATACCTGGTATGTATCCCATGTGAGCATGATATATTCTTTTTTGGTATGTTATTGGATTCTCTTGGCTAGGATTTTGTTGAGAACTT
>NW_006408599.1:10732258-10762230 GCF_000296735.1 Chrysochloris asiatica | reverse complement strand
CCATGTCTCAGTCTCTGTATTCCAGAGCCCTGTTGTTCTAAAGCTGTGCCTACATAATTTTTTACCTCTGTCTCATTTAGCCCTTTTATACCTGTCTATTTGTTCTCTCATCTGCTTTGTTCTTCTATTCTAGTTGGGGTTCTTTTTATGACTTGATCAGTTTCTTTTGTCATTGTTCTGTTCAAATGTTCTACTTCTCTATGTGCTATATTAAGCAAGTCACGTGCTTTTAGAAATTTGTTCATTTCTTCTAGACTTTAAAATCTTTTGTAATGCAATTGTTCTTAGTATTCTGTTTTTATCATATTTCTTTCCATTGTTGCTATTGTGACATTATCCATATAATTTTTCACTCACGTTATTTGCATCTACATTTCTTTTGTTAGATTTGGTTATGGTTTATCAATTTTATTAATCCGCTAAAGAAAAACGTGTCTTGTTGATTCTTTCATTTTTTTCCTGTTTTCTATTTCATTTGTTTCTGCTTTAATCTTTATTATTTCTTTTATTCTGGTGCCTGTAAAAGAAAAGAAATAAATAATAATTTGCTGCTCTTCTTATAGTTGTTGGAGATGCTGTGTTGAAGTGTTAATTTGGGTTTGTTCTTTTTTGGGTGTGTGCATTTAAAGATATAAATTGCCCTCTGAACACTGCGTCTCAAAGGTTTTGGTACATGCTGTTTATGTTCTCAATTGATTCATGGAATTTTTTTAAATTTTATTTCAGTTTTTTATTTCTTCTATTTCCCAGTAGTTTTAAAACAAGTTGTTATTCAATTTCCATGTATTTTATTTTATTTTTTTTCTTGATCTTCCTGTTGTTGATTCCTAATTTTATAGCATTTAGATCAGAGAAGATGCTTGGGCAATGTTTTGATGTTTTAAAATTTAAGGTTTGTTTTGTGGCCTAAAATATGGTCTATTCTAGAGAATGTTCCATGTGCACTGAAAAAGAATGTGTATGAGGTCAAGTTAGTTAACAGTATTGTTTAGTTCTTCTGTGTCTTTATTGAATTTCTTATTAGTTGTTTTGTCCTTCATCAAAAGTTGTATATTGAAATCTACTATTTTTGCGAAGGAGTTCTGGTGTGACACTATGGGATAAGCACTGGACTGCAAGGTTAGTTTGATCTACAAGGCTGGCAGTTCAAACTCACCAGCGTCTCCTTGGAAACCCTATACAGGATCTCTAAGAGTTATAACCAACTCTCTGGAAACTAACAACAACAACATTATTGTAGAGTTATCCATTTCTTTTTTTCAATTCAATTAGAGTTTGAGTGATGTATTTTGAAGTTCTTATGTCCTTTTATTCAATTGAGGCTTTTATCATGATGTAGTGTCCCTCTTTGTGTCTTATGCTGGTTTTTGTTTTAAAGTCTATTTTACTAGAGATTAATATTGCCACTCCTGAAATATTCATAATTTGAATATTGCTCAATATACTTTTATCTCATCCTTTGATTTTTAATTCTATTTTATTCTTAGTTTGTAAGGTGCCTTTCTTGTAGACAGCATATTAAAGGATCCTATTTTCTTATTCATTCTGTTACTTTATGTCTCTTGACTGGTGCACTTAATGAAGTTATAGTCACTATAATTATGGCTTAGGGATGAATAAATTGCTGTCATTTTGCTGTGTGTTTATTTTTGGTGCTGCTAGTTTCCTTGTTCCATGTAATTTTTTGTGTCGAGTTCATTTAGCTTGTGAGTTTTCTTCATTGTTGTTTGCTGGGGACAGCATACGCAGACCCTGGGTTAATCAGTGGCAGCCCCATTAAACCACCTCTGAATATAATCAGTTTAATCCATATGCTCTCCTTCCTCCTGAAAGTATATAGGAATAGTAAGAACAATGTAGCATTTTAGGTATAGATAAATGAAGCCCGGTGCCTGAGATCTTGCTCACAAACAAAAGTTTGCAAAGTGTACAGAGATAGCTTGGCTCCATTCAGGAACCTTGCTTTATGTTATGTATCCTTAAGAAACTGCACGTTGCTACTCGAGATCATTTAAGCCGAAAAGTTAATATATAACAGCTTGATTGAACCTTTTTCTTCTGTAAAAATAAAAATGTTAGATTGTTAAGAAAAACTACGAAAATATCTTAAGAGTTGTTCCTGTGAATCATTATGTCCTGTTTTGAATGATTAATAACATTTCAGTTCCGTATACTGTCTTAATTACATCCTCCCTTTGTGACATCCTCCCTGAGTGAATTACATCCTTCCTTTGTAATAAATCCCTCCCTAAAAAAGAGAATAAAAGGCTGAGGTAGAGTGAGTTCTGCATGCAATGCTGGGCAATACTGGGCAATGCTAGGCAATATGTTTGCAGATCGGTCTACCTGCCAGCTTGCATCATATCTGTGTGTCTGTCTTTTTTGTATATATTTCATCTCTCTCTTTCTCTATCACTTTTGTCGCCAGATCTCCCTTCTTTGTGACACCCACACTTCCTTGTCGAGGCGGGACCCCGACATAGGACCTCGACAGTTGTTGTTTTAATGTTTACTAAATCTTTCTGATTTTCCTCTTTTTTTATATTGATGTGCAAGTGTATTAATTTTCTTCAAAGATATCCTGTGATTTATTAATGTCTAAAACAATTTATTTTATCTTGAAATGTATTTGACTTCTTTATCTTTTGAGAGTTTTTTTTTCTCCACTATTCCATCTTTTAGATTTTTTTATCAACATTGTTCCATCCTCTGGACTCCTGTTGTGGCACTGTAGGATCAGCACTGGATTATAAACCACAGAGTCAGCAGTTCAAACCCATCAGATCTCCTTGGAAACCCTATACAGTGTTGCAATGAGTTGAAGCTGACTTGACAGCATTTAACAATGACATACTCACTTTTTGCTTCGTACTTGTCTATATTATAAATCGATATTTCTGGTTCCTTATTTTCAGTGCTGTTAGTTTATTTCACTTTAAATTCTTCTAGATCTGAATTGAGATTGGGGTAATGTTTTCATGCTTGTTAATCTTAAATTGTTGTCTGCTATTGATACGGTTCTCAGTCCAAAAATCATTTATTGTATGTAAAGTTGATCTGGTACTTGTTGTTGTTAGGTGCCATCAAGTCAGTACCGACTCATAGTGACATTATACACAGCAGAAAAAAACACTGACCGATCCTGGGCCAACCTCACTACTGTTGCCACACTTGAGTCCATCAATGCTGCCATTTGGCCAATCCATCTCGCTTGGGTTCTTCCTCTTTTTCTCTGACCCTCCACCTTACCAAAAATGATGTCCTTCTCCAGTGACTGGTCCCTCCTGACAATATGTCCAAAGTAAGAGAGATGAAGTTTGGCCATCTTGGCCTCCAAGGAGCACTCTGAGTGCACTTCTTCCAAAACAGATCTATTGGTTCTTTTGGTACCCCATGGCATTTTCAATATTCTCCTCCAACACCATAACTCAAAAGCATCAATTCTTCTACAGTCTTCCTTATTCACTGTCCAGCTTTCACATGCATATGAAGTTATTGAAAATACCATGGCTTGGGTCAGGCACACCTTAGTCCTCAAGCTCATATCTTTGCTCTTCAACATTTTAAAAAAAGGTCTTGTGCAGCAGATTTGCCTAAGGCAATACGTCGCTTTATTAATTGATGCTGCTTGCGTGAGTGTTGATAGTTGATCCAAGAAGAATGAAGTCCTTGACAACTTCAATTTTTTCTCCATTGATAAGAATGTTGTTTATTGGTCCAGTGGTGAGGATTTTTGTTTTCTTTATGTAATCCATACCGAAGGCTGTGTGTACTCTTTGATCTTCATCAGTAAATGTTTTAAGTCCTTTTCACTTTCAACAAGCAAGGTTGTATCATCTGCATATCACAGGTTATTAATAAATCTTCCTCCAGTCCTGATGCCTCATTTTTCTTCATAGAACCCAGCTTCTCATATTATTTGCTCAGCGTACAGGTTGAATAAGTATGGTGAAAGAATACAACCTTGTCTAACACCTTTCTTAATTTAAAAAACCTTATGAATAGCAGAGAAACACCGTCAGATATAGGGCTGGTTGGAAGGCACTCAAAATGTGACTGGGGAAGAGCTGCCTCATCAGAGTAGAGCTGACTGTGATATCGTGAATGGAGTAAAGCCCATGGGAGAAAAGCCAATGGGACCTTCATTTGCTGATGGGGCACAACTCAAAATGAAGAGGAACAGCTGTAAACATCCATTGAAAATCGGAACATTGAATGTACGATGTATGAATCTGGGAAAATTAGAAGTTGTCAAAAATGAAATGGAACACATAAATTTTGGTATCTTAGGCATTAGTGAGCTGAAATGGACTGGTATTGGCCATTTTGAATCTGATGACCACGTGGTTTACTATGCCGGAAATTACAAATTGAAGAGGAATGGTGTTGCATTCATTGTCAAAAAGAACATATCCAGATCAGTCATGAGGTGCAATGCTGTTTGTGATAGGATAATATCAATGCGCCTACAGGGAATACCAGTTAATACCACTCACTATTACTCAGATTTACACACCAACCACTAAAGCCAGTGAGGAAGCAATAGAAGAATTCTACCTACTTCTTCAATCTAAAATTGATCAAACATGCAATCAAGATGTGTTGATCATTACTGGTGATTGGAATGCAAAGGTTAGGAGCAAAGAGGAAGGATAGGTAGTTGGAAAATAATTATGTGAGAAATAGTAAAGTCTGATAGTTGAGGATATGACCTCAGAATCCAGAGTATCTGGGTTCGAAGCCTGATTCTACTAATTGTTCTCTGCATAAAGATTACCAACTGAATTAAATGTTTTGAGTCTTAGTTTCAGCATATGAAAAAATGTGGCTAATAGTAGTGCTTGTTTCACAGAGGTATAAAGAGGATAAAATCATTTAAGCCATGTAAAGTATAGAGATGAGGCATTGATGGTTCAGTGGAAGAATTCTTGCCTTCTATGAGAGAGACCTGTGTTTAAGTCCCCATCAATGCAGCTGTGGTGCCTTGAATTTACTTAATATGGTTCTTCTACCCAAAGTCTTCTTAATTCCCACCAAGTGATTGGGTAGGATTATGAAAATGAGATACACAGAACTCTAAGGTTGGGATTGGTTAGTTTTGCCCTCCAGCTAGGTTTTAAAAGAGCCATCTCAGAAGCAAAGACAGAAGATCCCAGGACTATGAAGAAGGAAGAGCATGAGTGGAGTGTGAGATTCCCCATCTAGAAAAGCAGTGAGAGCAGAGGCAGTGGCAGAGGCAACATCAGAGGTGGTGGAGTGGAGAGACAGAACAGTTTTGGCTTCTAGGCACATGGACCGGGTCAGAGGTCCACATGGCTGAGAAACCGAAGACTAGAGTGAGGCATGTCTGGAGCACTGAACCAAATAGTCTCCTTTACCTCCCAGATTTAATGCTCTTTCTCAAGTTTAGTTTCTCAATTCTACCTCACATGTAATCATTTTATGTCTTCTTACAAGTTCAAGGGTATATAGAAAGGAATCCTAAAGGGTTAAACTTAGTGAAATTTTTTGCAGGGTAGGCTTAGGAGTTGTCCAAAGCATGGAAACCAAGGTCTAGAAGAGGGAAGAAATTTACCTCAGATGGCATAGTAGACAACTCAGGACTTGAACCCAGGTCTCTCTAATATGCTTTCAGCTACCTTCCACTGACACTCATAAACAAAAAAACAAATTCCAAACAGTTATGTGTCTGCTTCATGAACCTTCCATTACTCACAACCACTTCCAAATGCAGAACGATGACTGTTGCTAGAATATAGTGCTGATTTCCCGTTTTAAATTGCCATCCAGGACTCCTGTTTTTAACATGTTTATATAAAAGATTAAACAACTAGTTGTTCTAAGTGGCCATTTTTCCACAGAAAAGGCCATCACTGTCATATTAGCTCTGTCTGAAGCAGACAAACACATTAATATATGTATGTTTTAATCTGTCAGGACCAATGAAAAAAAAAAGCTGTTATTTACTTTTTGTTTTGAAATCACCATTTTACCCTGGCTCTTTGAGAGACTTCATTTACTAAACAAACTGCTCAGTAGCATCAAGAACTAGTTTCAGAGTGTTTTCAAGAGGCCTTCATGTGACACTCTTTCTTGATTCCTCAATACACAACACAGCTGTTCCTTTGCAACTCATCTCTCCACAGGAGCCACAAAATCATATTCAATCAATGATGCTTTGAAAGTCATCCAGTTTCCTTTAGGGATCTGGACAGTTTCCCATGGCCAGGGTGGCCCCTGCTGATGTGGCAGCAGCAAAAGCTTTTTCAGGCCCAGCAGGAGGGAGCTGCTTTTTGCTGACCATTTGCTCCTGGTCCAGACCCTTTGTTGGGTACTTTACATTCAAGATATTTAAACCATGCTGTCCTGTGAGGGTGGGATTAATCTTTTACTTAATCCTTTCATGACCAAATTATTTTATGTTCTTAGGTTTGACTGCTGTAGTATTTTTCAGCAATGGAATGGATGCTAAATAATTGAGTTACGTTAAAATGTTATTAGTTAAGGTGGATTTTATCAGATAGTACATGGGAGACACATATTCACCAGGACTCTGGAGGGAGGATACATGGGATGAGGCATGAATAAGTAATTTATTCTCAGAAAATTAATTTTATTGTGCGAAATTTATGAAAGCATGGGGCGATAGAGCAAGGCATCCTGTAATAACTACACAGTAGTCTATTGCACAATCTACCCCTGGTCTGTTTGGCTGATGATAGTGACCTTTTCCATCATCTCTTCCCAAAGATGTAGTCAGTTTGATTCCTGTGTGTTCCATGTATATAATGACCTTTTATGCTGTTCAAAAAAGGTATTTACAATGAATAAATCATTGATTTTGTAAAATTCTATCATGCGATGTCTAGCATCATTTATATCACCAAGGCTGTATTTTTCAACAAATTCCTCATTGTTTCCAACCTTCACATTTCAATTACCAGCAATTGCCAATATATCTGGGTACATGTTTGATCAATTTCAGACTGAAGAAGTTGGTAGAATTTTTCAATTTCATTGTCACTGGCTTTAGTGGTTGATGCATAAATTTGAATAATCGTTGTATTAACTGGTCTTCCCTGTAGGCATACAGGTATCATTCTGTCATAAACAGCATTGTGCTTCAAGTTAAATCTTGAATTCTTTTTTATTTTTGACAACGTATGTGATTCCATTCCATTCCTCTTCAATGTGTCTTTCCCTATGCTGTAAACCATATGATTGTCTGAATCAAAATGGTCAATACCAGTACATTTCAGCTCAATAATGCTTAGAGTGCTGGTGTGATGCTATAAGATAAGCACTATAATACTAATCACAAAGTTGGTGGTTTGGAGTCACCATTTGTTCCCTGGAAACCCTATACAGGGTCTCTATAAGTAGGAACTGATTCGATGGCATTTAGCAACAACATCATGCATTCCATTTCAGTTTTGAAAACTTCCAATTTACCTAGATTTGTACTTGATCCATTCCATGTTCCAATTATTAAAGGATGTTTGTTGCTGTTACTCCTCATTTTGAGTTGTACCCCATAACTAAATTAAGGTCTCAAAAGCTTTACACCACTCCAGTATCATTTCTACTATCAAGGCCATATTTTCCTACTACTGATTTTTCCTCTGTGTTTTCAACCTTTGTATTACAATCACCAATAATATATCAATTCATCATCATTGCATGTTTGATGGGTTTCACACTGAAGAAGTTGGTAGTATTCTTCAATTTATTCATCTGGTTTTAGTAGTTAATGTGTAAATTTGAATAATAGTGGTATAAGTGTACAGATATTATCCTATCACAGACAGCATTATGCAACAAGGTAGATTTTGAAATGCTCTTTTTGATGATAAATGTAACACCATTCTTCTTCAATTTGTCTTTCCCAGCATAGTAAACCATATAAATGTCAGAATCAAAATTGTCAATACAAGTCTATTTCAGCTCACTAACGCCTAGAATGGAGTCCTGGTGTGGTGCTGTAAGGTAGGCACTGAACCACAAGGTCAGTGGTTCAAACTCACTAGCCATTCCTTGGAAATCCTATTAGTCAGAAATGACTCAATAGCGCTTGCTAACAACAGTAACAATGCATAAGATAATGATGTTTATGTGTTCCATTTCATTTTTTTTTATTTATAATTTCTAATTATCCTAGATTCTTAATTTGTACATTCTATGTTCTGGTTATTAATGATTGCTTACAGCTGTTTTTGAATTGTGCACATTAGTGAATGAAGGTCCCAAAAGCTTTAATTCATTTGTGTCATCATGGTCAGCTCTACTTTGAGGAGGCAGCTCTTCCCCACTTGCACTTTGAGTGTCTTCCAACCTGAGGAGCTTATCCTCCAGCACTTTCTCTGACAATAGTCTGATGGTATTCATCATGCTTTAATATTTTATATTCTGGTGCTATCTGAAAATGTTCTACTACTATTCATAAAGTTTTCAGTTGCTTAACATTCTGAATTAGTCTGGCTTTCCTTCTTCTTAATCTGTCTTAGTCTGCTAGGTCAGCTGAAACTTGTTCACCATGGTGTACTCAGCTGGTGTTTAAAATACTGGTGGCATAGCTCTCAGCATCACAACAACTCACAAGCCACCACCGTATAACAAACTGACAGAGGAGTGGTGGTAAAGAGATCTTGTTAAGTGGTGTCAAGTCAGTTCCTACCCTTAGTGACCCTGTATAGGGTTTTCAGGGAGCAGAAGATGAGCTTGAATTATGGACCTTGTAGTTCAAATTGACTTTGCAGTCTAGTGCATTAACACACAGCACCACACTAGGACTGGAAATGGTACTACTCACCAAAATAGGTACATACCTATTTTGTATGTATATATATATGTATGTGTATGTATGTTCTGATTTGGAATTTTGTTCTTCCATTTTTAGTAGGACAACTAGTTAGCTATTCAGAAGATGCTACATTCATCCAGAGATAAACAGAAGTCTGTATTGTTTTCAATGTGTAAAGATGTTTTGGAGAAAGGTGTGTCTCATTTAAAATCCTTTTACAGACACACCTGTCTGCCCTTGGCAGTTTGTTGAGAACTTGGAGAGTAGCACCTTCAGTGATGTAGAGATAAAAAGAATTGCTTTATCCTGAAAGCAGGCAGTAGTCAATTGGGACAAAATGTCCAAGACATACCTGAGTAGGGTGTGAATTAAATGGAAGAGGAGGAGAATAAACAGAGAGAAAGGGAAAAAGAAATGCCACTGGGAAAAGCTGAATGAAGCTGAGTAACTGAACATATTATGCCTTGGTTAACTGCCAGAATGTTGGATGGAGTTTCATGATCAGAAGAATGAAATAATTATTAATGCATGCAATTGTAAAGTCATTAAAGCTGTTGGTTGTGGAAACACTTCATTGCAACAGTTCAACAATTGAATACTGAATTCCCACAATGCTGTAGACCCTTGATAGGCACCAGAAAGTTTCATTTTGAATCACAACCTCTCCTCCATATTCTAATAGCAACTTCAACTTACCTCTGTCTCAACAAGTGGTAGGTACTGATGTAGTTATAGTCTTATATTCATTCAATAAGCATTGATTGACTTTCTACAATGGGCTAGGCATTTTTCTATGTATTGGAGATATATTGTTTTTGTTAGGTGCTGTCAAGTTGATTCTGAGTCATAGTGACTATAAAACATAATAAAATACTGCTTCATCCTGTGCCATCCTCGCAACTTGCTCTGTTTGAGCTCATTGTTGCAGCCAATATGCCGATCCATCTGAGGGTCTTTGTCTTTTTCACTGACTTTCTACTTTACCAAATCTGATGTCCTTCTCCAAGGACTGATCCCTACTCACAATATGTCCAAAATACGTGAGACAAATTCTCATCATCCTCACTTCTAAGGAGCATTCTGGCTGTACTTTTTGTGGGACAGATTTGTTCATTCCTATTACAGTCCATGGGACATACTAGTATATGAGAGTGGGGACACTCATTGCTTTCATGGAGCTAACCTTCTCATGTAGTTGTTGTTAGATGTTGCTGAGTTGGTTCCAACTCATAACAAAAGAAAATATGCCCAGTCCTGTGTCAACCTCACAGTGTTATGTTTAAGCACATTGTTGCTGCCACTGTGTCAATCCATTTCATTGAGGGTCTTCCTCTTTTTCACTGAATTTCCATTTTATCAAGTATGATATCCTTCTCCATCTTGAATGGTGAGATGTTAATGATCAAAATATAAAGCAATAGTATCAGTTCTGATAGGCTAATTATGATGTTGTTGTTGTTAGGTGTCATCAAGTCGGTACCTTGACTCATAGTGAACCTATTCACAACAGAATGAAACACTGCCTGACCCTGGGCCAGTCTCACAATTGTTGCCACACTTGAGCCCATTGATGCTGCCACTTTGCGAATCCATTTCGATAGGGGTCTTCCTCTTTTTCTATGACCCTCCACCTTACCAAACATGATATCTTTCTCCAGTGACTGGTCCCTCCTGACAATATGTCCAAAATACGAGAGACAAAGTTTGGCCATCCTGGCCTCCAAGTGCAACTCTGGTTGCACTTCTTCCAACACACATCTGTTTTGTTCTTTTGGCAGTCCATGGCACTTTCAATATTCTCCTCCAACACTGTAACTCAAAAGCATCAATTATTCTATGGGCTTCCTTATTCACTGTCCAGCTTGTGCATGCATATGAGGTTTTTGGGTGAGGCACACATTAGTCCTCAAGGATGACTCAGGAACAGGCAATATTTTATTCTATTGTACTTAGGGTCACTGTGGATCAGAAAAGTTTTGACAGCACCTAACAACAACAAGGACACTATCTTTGACCAACTTTATTCTCTTTATTATGTGTTTTTAACAACTGAAAGGATGGCTATAAGGAGCGGCAACATGCTGAATGCATTTGTGTGTATGTTCTTTTCTCCAAAGAATTTATATTTTCTGGATAAAGGGAGCTGTCAACTTGGATTTGAAAGGCAGAATGAGCACTTCAAAAATCATGGTTAATTAAAAACAGGGCATTTCAGCTACTGACTCTAGTAGAGGGATAGTCTCTATAGCCTCATGGCTTGGAGGACTATAAGGAATAGGTTAACTGTCAGCTTCTATTTTGAGATGTTATATAAACTGCCTATAGCTGACAAATTTGTCAATCCCACAGAGTCTTTATTCAAAGAGAAAGGTAAGCCAATGCTGCATTTACAGCAATGCCTAGGGTTAGAATTACAAGAAACTTGAAAAATCCTGCTGAGTGCATGTTACCATTGTGAATAGAGGTTCCATGGTCAAGGGCCAATCATAGCACACAATGGAGATAATGAGGATACATTTATGTTCCTTTTGTATGTGTCTTCTCTCATTGCATATCCACTCCTGCACCCTCATCTCATCGTGATCTGGAAGTTGTGCTAATTTCAGTCCACCCAATAATCTCCCCTTCCTAGCCTCAACCTTTGTTTTCTCTAAGGACATTCATCATTTATATTATGATGCACACTTAGCTAGCAACTGTAGATTCAGAAACATAAGGATACCATATATCTGATGATCATACTTTCTAGTTTGCCCAGGGCTGTCCTGGTTTCTTTCTAATGTTGTTTTTGTTAGGTGCCATCAAGTCAGTTCCAACTCATAGTGACTTCATGTACAACAGAACAAAACTCGGCCAATCCTACACTATCCTCACAATCGTTGCTATGTTTCAGCCCAGTGTTGGAGTCACTGTGGCAATCTGTCTAAAAATGAGGAAGGTCTCTTTCACTGACCCTGTACTTTACCAAGTTTAATGTTCTTTTCCAGGGACTTGTCTGTACTGATAACAAGCTCAAATTATGTAAGACAAAATAGGAGCATCCTCACTTCTAAGGAGTATTTTATCTTATATTCAATATAATTACTAATAGCACTCTTTTTGTCACTCTAAAATTTCCATTTGGAAAATAAACCAATAACCTCATATGGATGTGAAAGTTGGACAGTGAATAAGGAAGACCATAGAATGATTGACGTATTTGAATTGTGGTGTTGGAGGAGAATACTGAAAGTGCCATGGGCTGCCAAAAGAACCAATAGATCTATTTTGGAAGAAGTGCAGCCAGAGTGTTCCTTGGAGTCCAAGATGGCCAAACTCAGACATATTGTCAGGATGGACCACTTGCTGGAGAAGGATGTCATGTTTGGTAAGGTGGGGGGTCAGAAAAAAAGAGGAAGCCCCCCCGCCCCACCCATGAGATGGATTGGCCAAGTGGAAGCATTAATGGACTTTAGTGTGGCAACAGTAGTGAGGTTGGCCGAGGATTGGTCAGTGTTTTGTTCTGCTGTGCATAAAGTTTCTACAAGTTGGTACAGACTTAATGGCACCTAACAGCATCAACAACAAACATAGTAAAACAATCTTTTTCCCTTTCTGAAAAATTACAAAAGATCAGAAACTAGAGATTCATAATGTATTAGAGGTGTGAAGGGCTTGGTGGTCAATCAGAATGAATTTTGGGGGCCCAGGAAAGAAAACAGATTTATCACAGCACATCAAAGTGACCATCAATCTGAACTTAAGGTTTACCTGTTCATCAAGTTCTGATGGCACATTCTTCCCCTCTAGTAGAGGCAAAAACGGTGATATTAAATATTCAACCTCTGACCTTTGGTATGACTGGCTTCAAGCATTAACTTTTTAAATTAATCTATGACAGGTATCTCTTAATTTCAAGTGCTTAGTCTAAAAAATAGGAGTAGTAACATATGAATCACAAAAATGCTTATAAAATTAAATCATTTAATGTGTGAGAACTGTTCAACATAGTTAACTCACTCAATAATTGAGAGCTTTTATTCCTATTATTGTAGTACCTAGGTGGCAAAATGGTTAATACACCCAGGAACCAACTGAAAGGGTGAAAATTCAGATTTACTCAATGGTGCCTCAATAGAAAATCCTGGTGATCTAATTTATTTAAAAAATCAATTAATAAAAACTCTACAGAACACAGTTCAGTTCTACAGCACAAGGGATCACCATGAGTTGAAATTTACTTGAGGACAAGTTTGTTTTATTGGCATTATTAATAAAATTGTCCCTCAAGATATTTTATTTTAATTAGGACAGAAAGGACCATACAGGTGAGAAAGTAGCATATTCATTTACTTGTGTAAATGCAGAACTCAATTTAGGTAAAAATTTTAACACTCATTCTGCAGTTGCACAACAAGTAAATTAATGTACTACTGGAGCACTACAAAATAGAAGACAGAATATGAGGTTAATTGTGATAGTTAATGCTATGTGACAACTTGACTAGGCCATGGTTCTTATATTATGTAATTATCCTTCATGTTGTGTAAGGGAAGTTATCTTGGGTGTGTGGCATGCATCCATTCTATATGGATGTCCTGGAAAAACTCATTCATATCTGACTTGCCATCCTCTGACCTCCAGTTCCTATCAATTTTAGGTTCAACAGCCCTTGAAACTACATAAATCAGAGAAGCCTCTACTCTGACATCTGTCCCTGGGATTTAGGACTTGCCAGCCTCCACAACAGTGTGTGCTATTTCTTTGAAATCTCTCTACATATATTTGTGTATATACCTTGTTGGCTTTGCTTCTCTAGAGAAACTAGCTTAAGACAGTGATGTAGGTCTTGTAGAAGTTAGCATCACTGTCAGCTTTGAGCAATTACAGAAATAGAGCAGTCACAAGTGAAAAGAAATCCGAGTCCAGTTGTTCATGGCAAGTTGAAGTAAAACAAGCAGAATTAAATATGCTGATTTTTAATAACAGTTGAGACTTTAATAAAAATCCCCAGTAGAGATCTGGTGGGTCAGGCTTTGGGTTATCCTAAGCAGTATTTCAGTGGGGTGGTGACCCCACCATCTTCAAGCTGGTTTAAGAGCTGAAACTCAAATAGATACTCAACTCATGACTACCCAGCACAAGGCAAAGCTTCTCAAACACTGTTCCTGTGTCTTTGTGATCATTTTATCCTATAACTATATCTTGAAAATCAAGCTAGCCTGATAGCCCAAGGGAGAGGTCACACCAGGGGATTTGCCTTTGAGCAAATGGTTAGTGGTTCTAATCTACCTAGAATTTATTGAGAAGAAAAGCCTAGCAATGTACTTCTAACACATCACAGCCATTGACAATGCTATGGGGCACGTTTCTACTCTGAAACATGTGGGGTGGGGTCACCATGAGTTGGAGTCAACTCCACAACAACCAGTGTTGATACTGGTGTTACGCTATCACCTTGGGTTTTGTTTTACCCTGTTTTGGGTGCTCATATTTACCTGGGGAGATGGAATTCTATTGTTGTGTTGTTAAGTACAATTGAGTCATTTCCAATTCATAGTGACTTTGTATAGTGTTTCCAAGGAATAGTTGATGGATCTGAACAACAGACCTGGAGTTAACAGCCCAGTGCTCATCTTGTCGTGCCATACCAGAACTCCTGGAATTTTATTAGAGAAATTTTTAAAATATTGAGTCGATACATCAGATTATGCTTTGTAAATCAGCAAAGCTAAGATTATTTATAAGGCATCTTTAAATGCTGATTCCTGGGCTTTATCCCCAATTTATAAAGGTTTATAAACTCACGGGATTTTGTTATCCTCATGAACCACAACCAGTCACTAGGTTAGTGGCAGTATAAGCAGTTCATTGTAATGAAGGTGATGTATTTTCAGCAATGTTGTTGTTGTTAGTGCCATCCAATCAGTTCTGACTCATAGCAACCCTGTATAGGGTTTCCACAGAGTGGCTGGTGAGTTTGAACCAGTGACCTTGTGGTTCAAACCAACCTTGTGGTCCAATGATTTATCCCACAGCTATTCATTTGACATGATTTTCATTGACCATTGAGAAAACAGATTAGTTAGAAGCAACACAGAACCCAATGGATATGATTACAAAAGAGAGAGATGGTTAGTCTTGACCACTTTCAAACTGAAATGACATTAGAATGCTTACCCACATTCCCATCTCTCCATAGTATTAAACAGGAAGAGACATTTCTATGATGTGGGAAAGAAAGGTCACTTAGGCTGAAAAGCATATTATGATTATTCTATTAAAAAATCTTATTAAAAATCTGAAAAAAAAATGATCAAGAACAAAATACTCCTACCACCTTGAATGAGTCCCTACGGCTCTGCCACCTCTGAATATATCCACAAAGTCAAAGGCATTTTCCAAGGGCAAAAGTGACTATTATCCTAATTTTGTAGTTTTAGTCATGTTAATAGAATTGGAAAAGGCTTAATGTTTTGGGAAATAGTAATAACAATTTCTCCTCTGCCTCTTGTCGGAAAACACATGTTGGCTGCATCAACAGCAAAGCCCAGACCTGATTATAGCTCTGTTACTCAGTCCTGAAGCATTTGCTTCTGAATCCATCATGCAGCAGAGAGAATAAATACAAGTCTTAGATATTACAATGAGGGGATTTCAAAGCCTACAGGAGCAGCAAAATCAGGGTGGATACTGGAGAAGAGCATTCCTTTGGGAACCAGGTATGATTTCAAGAAATGGACAATTAGATCCATTTCCTCAGAGTCCAATTTCCATCTGACCAATTTGTTTCTTGTTGTTAAGTGCTGTCAAGTTGAATCTGACCCATAGCAACCCTGTATAGGGTTTCCAAGGAGCATGTGGTGAGCTTGAAACACTGACCTTGCAGTTCAAACAACTTTGCAGTCCAGTGCATTAACCCATAGCACCACTTCTTACCAGCTTACATAAAGAAAACATCCATCCATTCATTTTCTTACTCCATCAACAGAGCACATTGATTTAGAAACAAGATTCCCAAACTTTTATGTGCATATGAAAAATCTGAGAGCCCCATTAAAATATAGATAGTGAGTTAGCAGGCCTGAGTGAGATTTTACAGTTTTTACCAGTCTCCAAGTGACCTTGTGGCTGCTGGTCTATGGACCACACTGAGTGATATTTGACTTTATCTTCTCGAGCTGACCTTCAAAATTTTCTGTTCAGCTCTTGTACCTCCTCCTTTCTTTAATTTGCTTTAGCGTCTCTATGCTGGAGAACAAGTTTCAGTGTGTCTTCTGACATCCATTTTCAGCTTTTCTTTCTTTCTTGTTTTCTTAATGACTTTTTGCTTTCTTCCTGTATGGTGTTCTTGATGTCATCCCACAACTCTTCTTGTCTTCAGTCTTTAGTTTTTAATGTGTCAAACCTGTTCTTCAGATGATTTCTAAATTCAGGTGGGATATATTCAAGGTCATATTTTGGTTCTCTTGAACTTGTTTTCATTTTCTTCAGCTTCAGTTTGAATTTGCATAGGAACAATTGATGGTCTGTTCTACAATCTGCCCCTGGCCTTGTTTTCACTGATGATAGGGAGCTTTTCCATCGTCTCTTTCCAAAGATGTAGTCAATTTGATTTCTATGTATTCCATCTGGTGAGGCCCATGTGTATAGTCATCTCTTATGCTGTATAAAGAAGTTATTTGAAATGAACAAATCATTGATTTTGCAGAATTCTATCATGCATTCTCCAGCATCATTTCTATCACCGAGGCCATATTTTCCAACTACTGATCCTTCCTCTTTTCTCCCAACCTTTGAATTCTAATCACCACTGATGATCAATATCTCTTGATTGCATATTTGTTCAAATTCAGATTGAAGAAGTTGGTAGAATTCTTCTCTTTCTTCCTCACTGGCTCTAGTGGTTGGTGCATAAATTTGAATAATAGTGGTATTGACTGGATTTCCCTGTTGTTGTTGTTAGGTGCCATCAAGTTGGCACCAACTTATAGCAATCGTATGCACAGCAGAACGAGATACTGACCAATGTTGGGCCAACCTCACTACTGCTGCCACACTTGAGTCCATCGATGCTGCCATTTGGCCAATCCATCTCATTGGGGATCATCCTCTTTTTCTCTGACCCTCCACCTTACCAAACATGATATCCTTCTCCAGAGACTGGTCCCTCCTGACAATATGTCCGAAGTATGAAAGACAAAGTTTGGCCATCTTGGCTTCCAAGGAGCACTCTGGCTCCACTTCTTCCAAAATGATCTATTGTGGCAGCCCATGACACTTTCAATATTCTCCTTCAACACCATAACTCAAAAACATCAATTTTTCTATGCTCTTTCTTATTCACTGTCCAGCTTTCTTCCCTGTAGATGCATGGATATTATCCTATCATAGACAGCATTGTACCTCATGACAGATCTGGATATGCTATTTTTGACAATGAATGCAACACCATTGTTTTTAAATTTGTCATCCCATCATAGCAAACCATGTGGTTGTCAGATTCAGAATGGCCAATACCAGTCCATTTCAGCTCACTAATGCCTAAGATATCAATGTTTATGCGTTCCATTTCCTTTTTGGTAATTTCTAATTTTCCTAGATGCATACTTTGTACATTCCATGTTCTGATTATTAATGGATGTTTATAGCTGTTTCTCTTGATTTTGAGTTGTGCCCCATCAGCAAATGAAGGTCCCACAGGCTTTACTCCCATGGACTTTACTCCATTTGCATCATCACGGTCAGTTTTACTTTGAGGAGGTAGCTCTTCCCCAGTCGGAGTTCTTTCCAACCTGAGGGGCTCATTTTCTGACACTATATCTGACAGTGTTTCTCTGCTATTCATAAGGTTTTCAGTGACAAAATATTTGAAAATAATTCATCACACCTTCTTCCTAGTCTGTCTTCATCTGGAAGCCCTTCTGATGAGGACAGCTTGATGACCATGGTTGACCTTGCTGGTATTTAAAATACCAGTGGCATAGCTTCCAGAATCAGAACAACTCACAAGCCACCACAGTACAACACTCATCTATGCCAAGAAATTTGGAAGATAACTATCTGACCAACTGATTGGAAGAGATCCGTATTTGATCCCATTCTAAAGAGAAGTGAGCCAACAGAATGTGGAAATCATTGGACAATATCTTTAATATTCCATGAGAGTAAATTTTTACTAAAAATAATACAGAAACACTGCATACATTGACAGAGAACTTCCAGAGGTTCCAGCGGGATTCAGCAAATGACGTGGAATGAGGGATATCACTGCTGATGTCCGATGGATCTTGGCTGAAAGCAGAGAATATCAGAGAGATGTATACCTGTGCTTATTGACTATGCAAAGACTTTCAATTGTGTGGATCATGACAAGCTATGGACAATATTGTGAAGTGTGAGTATTCTGGAACACTTAATTGTGCTCATGAGGAATCTGTACATGGTCCAAGAGGCAGTTGTTCTAACAGAATATTATAACACTGAATGTTTTAAAATTAAGAAAGGTGTGCGACAGGGTTGTATTCTTTCATGTTACTTATTTGATCTGTATGCTGAGAAAATAATCCAAGAAGCTGGATTATATGCAGCAAAACGTGGCATGACCATATCACCTGCAATATGCAGATGATACAACCTTACTTGCTAAAAGTGAAGAGGACTTAAAATATTTACTGATGAAGATCGAAGAGCACAGCCTTTGGTATGGATTGCATCTCAATGTAAAGAAAAGAAAAACCCTCGCCACTGGACCAATAAACAACATTCTTATCAACAGAGAAAAGATTGAAGTTGTCAAGGACTTCATTCTTCTTGGATCAACTATCACTACTCATGGAAGCAGCAGTCAAGAAATCAGACAATGTATTGCATTAGGCAAATCTGCTGCACAAGACCTCTTTAAAGTGTTGAAGAGCAAAGATGTCAGCTTGAGGACTAAGGTGCACCTGACCCAAGCCGTGGTATTTTCAATAAACTCATATGCATGCGAAAGCTGGACAGTGAATAAGGAAGACTCTAGAAAAATTGATGTGTTTGAGTTATGGAGGAAAATATTGAAGGTGCCATGGGATGCCAAAAGAACCAACAGATCTATATTAGAAGAAGTGCAACCAGAGTGGTCCTTGGAGGCCAGGATGGCCAAACTTGGTCTCTTACACTTCAGCTATATTGTCAGGAGGTTCCAGTCACAGGAGAAGGTTATGACGTTTGGCAAGGTGGGGGGTCAGAGAAAAAGAGGAAGACTCCCGGTGAGATGGATTGGCAAGGTGGCAGCAACAATAGGCTCAAGCGTGGCAACTATTGTGAGGTTGACCCAGGGTCAGGCAGTGTTTTGTTGTGTTGTGCATAGTGTCACTATGAATCGGTACCGACTCCATGGCACTAACAACAACAGTCGATTTCTGATCATCAAGCCTTTGAGGCTAGGTTGAATTGTTACTGTCTATAAGTTGGGGCATTCTTGTGCGTCTGACTTCATAAAACTCTAGACCTCTGCAGTTTTGTCCTTGTCCATGGGCTCTTGATGTCAGTCTTGTGAAGGTACGTAACAATAACAACAGAATCCTGGTGTGGCACTGTGGGCTAATGTGTGAGACTGGAAATTCATTTGAACTGCAAGGTTGGTGGTTCAAGCTCCTTGGAAACCCTATTCAGGGTCTCTATTGGTTGGAATCGACTTGATGGCACTTAACAACAACAACAACCAGCAACCATAACAACAATAAATATCATTCTTTTGAATTCTTTTTCACTTAATTCCGTTATGTCTATTTCAGAAATATTTTCTGACTCTGCATCTTGTTCATTTATTTGAGCCATTCTCTTCTGTTTCTTTGTGTGAACTAAAATTGTCTGTTGTCTCTGGACATTGTAGAGTTGTCAAATTTGTATTTAATTGTTGATTCTATGTTGATGTGTTCTTCAGCCCTCGCCAACTGTCTCCTATGAATGTAGATAGAGAAAGGAAGCTTGTGCATGTACACTGTTTTCATTTGCCATTTATGCATCTCAGTTTAGGGTGAATTTGGCTGGTGTTGGTTGCTGTCTCTCATTGATCATGCGGTGTAGGTATTGACTATTTTCTACTGGGTGGAGCTGCAGAGTGTTCAGTTGCAGTTGGCCTTTATGGACAAGGTTGCTGTCTCCTGTTAGGTGGGAAAGAGAAAACTCCTCCACCTTACACACACAAGAAAACAAAATTGAATAAACAAATAAGGCACCAACAATAAAAAGAGAAAATAATAAAGGAGAAAGGAGAAATAAAAACAGGCAACAACCAGAAAAAAAGATTATAGTAACCATAAAGACAAAAACGATGGGGAACTTGAGCTATAGAAGGGAAAATTGAGAGAGAAAATAAAAGGAAGGAAAAAATACTTAGAGAAACCAGGGTGAAAGAGGACAAAAATAGAAGTAAAGAAAGATTGAAAGGAAAAAAAAAAATAGAAGAAAAGGGGCAATGAGTGACAGAAGACTAGAAAGAAAAACAAAAGTGTAGATAGGATAAAGTTCAACGGAATAGGGAAAGCAGAAGATGGAGGAGAAAGAACAAGCAAACTAAAAAATGAAACAACAAAAGGGAAAAACCAAATCCCCAAACAAAACAAAATGCAGAGCAGGACTTGGGTCTGGAGATGAGAAAAATCTGGGAAGCTCCTGCAAGCCAAGGAGTTCACAGAGTAAGTGTAGGAGGGATGTAACAGCAGAGCTCCTCACCTTAAATGGATTTCCTAGTAGCCTCAGTATTATCTATGTTCAGTGTACTTAATACAGAAGTAGTTTGTGGAGGACCTGGATGGATGGATCTGGTTTCAGTGTCTGTTAAGACCACAAAGTGTCTGGGAGGAGGGTGCCTGTTTAAATACTCGTCTAGTGGCTCTGTGGGTTCTGAAGGTCTAGAATCAAGCCTGCCTGAATCCGGAAACCAAAATGGCATACTCAAAGCTCTGCAGTTGGCCCCCACTTCACACTGGTTGGCTCCCAACCATATGAATCCAATCTCCTGAAGATCAGTTTCTGCACTGAGGAAGGTTAAGGATGGGAGTTAGCCACAGCTTTTATCACCAAGGGAGTGCGGTGAAAAAAAGGAATCCCATCTTTCCTGTCACTTATGTAAATCTGCTCTGCCAGGCCACCATCTCTTGCCAAAGTTGCTTACAAGATGCTTGTGCCACATCTGACTGGCCTTTCACCTGTCTCCCCCTCTCACTGCCCTTCCTTGCTCAGCTTGTCTTCCCAGTAAGCACTGAATCCATTTCTCTAACATTTCTTCTGAAGTTCAGATTCCAGGATTTTCATCTGTGCCTGTTTCATTTGGTATCTCTTATCTTTGTTGTGGTACTCCTGATATAGCACAATAGGATCAGCATTGGACTTTGAACTACAAGGTCAGGGGTTCAAACCCACCAGCTGTTCCCTGGAAACTCTATATAAGGTCACTATGAGTCCAGACCGACTCAATGGCACTTAACAACAACAACAACTATCTTTGTTGTGGAGGGTCTGTGTAGTGCATCTACCTAGTCTGTTATCTTGTGGGAAGTCTTGAGTACATCTCTTCTGAGATACTAAATAAATTAAACAAGCAAGCTAAGAAACAGATATGGGGGAAGAGAGATGCCAAGCCACATGCTTTAAACTAAAGACATTATAAATATTCTGCGATTACTGAGAAAAGAAGTTTCATTAAGTTCCCATGGTGGTGCAAATTCTTAACATATTTTGGCTATTAACCAAAAGGTTGGAGGTTTGAGTACACCCAGAAGTACCTTAAAAGAAATTCTTGGTGATCTACTTCCTAAAAATCATCCACTGATTACCCTATGGAGCAATTTCTGTTCTCATACACATGTGGTCACCATGAATTGAAATCAACTTGACAGCATCTGGTTTACTGGATTGCATTTCACCAGATACAAACTTACGAATTTTGGGTCCAGAAACTAAAACACAATATTGTAGGAAAGTAAGTGAGTCTGCTCTTTTCCACCTATTGTCAGTTCTGTCTTCATGTTAAGAACCCCCTAGTTTAGGAAACACAGAGAAGTAAGAAGACTTCTCTTTGGAGGAGGGCTTCTGAGGTCAAACCTCTTCTTATGACAACTAAGCTAAATTGACACTTAACAGGAGAACTGATTCACTTAAAGTCAGCAGGCTTCAGGAAGAGAGCCAGAATCAAAACCGTGGTCTGCTGACTCCAATACCTTTCTTTCTTTAATTTGAAAGAAGGAGGAATTTGTTTCCTTCAGGAACAACAAAAACTACTTTGATTTACCCAGAGTTTCAATACAAAGATATAATTTTAAACTTTGCTACTAATGGATAAGCCATAGTCAGACTTGAAAACAGTGCTATGTCTGCTTAATGGAAACACCAGTCCCCTGTCCTTGTCATTTGGCACACATGTTAAAGGTTTCCTTTCATTTATAGTAAAACAGAAAAAAACACCCTCTCCTTCCACTCACATCTACTCAGAATGATTCCAGAATCATTGCTTTGGCAGTAAATCAGCAGTGAATGGGATGGCTACTCACATCCATCCACAACCTATCCCCATAGAAAAAATGAGAATGGAAGACTTTGGAACACACGCAACCTTCTTTCTGCTAGAATCAGAATGGAAATACAAGAGGACTTCAAAACGTTCATGGAAAAATGAAGTTAAAAAATAAATTTTAAAAAATACAGGCTTTGTTTCTCAGTAAAATCTCCATCAAGGTCAAGACATTTCTGTAAGTGATAATACTAGCCAATTAGTCCAAATGCGCCAGACTGAGACGTCATTTGAACTGCAAGGTTGGTAGTTCAAGCTCACCAGCTGTTCCTTAAAAACCCTATGCAGGGTCACTATGGGTTGGAACTGACCTGACAGCACTTAACAACAACAACAAAGAATTGATGATCCTTGGAATTTAACCACTTCAATGCAGTCTGTTTCCTCATTAATTGATGAAAAATGGGAGCCCTTTAAAGTTTCTTTAATATTAGGAAGGACTCCTGATGTGGTGCTGTAGGGTTAGCACTGCACTGTGAACTATAAGGTCATCAGTTCAAACCCAACAGCTGTTCCTCAGGAACCCCACATAGGGTCACTAGGAGTTGGAACTGACTTGAAGACACTTAACAAAAACAACAAGATTAGGAAATAAAAAGAAGCCAGAAGGAGCCAAGTCTGGAATGTAAGGTTGGTGCCTAATGGATTTCTCACAAAATTGTCTTTGTTTGGTGTGAAGAATGAGTGAGAACATTGTTGTGGTGGAAAAGGACTCTCTGGTGAAGCTTGCCTGGGCACTTCTGTTCGAAAGATCATTCTCAAAATGGTCTCATCATAAGCAGATGTTATTGTTCTCTTGCCCTCCAGAAAGTCAACAGCAAAATACTTTGAACATCACCCCACCACCAAACAACAACAACAACAACAAAACAAAACCACTTAACAACAAAAACTGATGCCATGACCTTTGTTTTTGACCAGTCTACTTTTGCTTTGACTGGATCACTTCCACTTCCTAGTAGCCATTATTTTGATTGTGTTTCATCTTCAGAATCTTACTGATATAGTCAAGTTTCATCTCCTGTTACAAGTCTTTGAAAGAATCCTTAAGAGCCTTAAAAAATGCTAGAATTTCCATTGAAACCTCTGCTCTTATTTGCAGCTGATTGGAGCCCAACACTTTTGGCACCCATTGAGTGGAACGTTTCCTCTACTTTAGTTTTTTAGTTAGAATTATGTGTGCTAAGTCAGTTATGGTAGCTGTGATGTTATCATTTCTGCTGTTAATTGTAGGTGCTTTTTAGTTAGGGCACAGATAAAATTGTTTCCTTGCAAATTAATGTGCATTGTCTGCTGCATCATCTTCTTTCTTCTTAAAACAAGTTATTCATTTGTAAATTGTTCATTTCATTGGACCATTGTCCCCATAATTTTTTATAAAGCATCAATGATTTCACCTTTCTTTCATCTAAGTTTCACCATATGTATGATGTTTGTTCTTGCTTCAACATTAGCAGAATTCTTTGCAATGTTTTGCATATTGTAGGCACCCAATAAGCCCTTTTCACATGAATTTGTTAATTTCTTCATTAACCAAATACTATGGAGGATTTTACAGATGAGAGAGATGTTCTGGATGCTAAGAGATTTAGTGGTGAACAAGACCAACAAGTTCCCTAACCTCCTATAGATCTTATTGATAAATCTTACTGGCTTGTCAATACAATCAAAGGACAAGTGATCAAAAATACACAGTGAATCCTGATAATAAGAAGAATAGTATAAAGAAAATAAACAGTGTGCAGCTTTGGGGTGGGAAATGGTGAAAGGCAGCAAAGAAGGTTGATCTTAGAGGTGAAAGATGAAAATGAGCCAGACTGTAAAAGAATATTCTAGGAAAAAGGAAAAGTAAATTAAAAGATCTGGAGCAAATAAAGAGTTTGATGTGTTGAAGAAACACAAGAGAAAACCAGGTCTGTGTGGCTGAAGCTTGGTCACTAAGGAGGAGATTAGAGGATTTGGGAGGAGAACATGGCCAGATCATTCGGCCTTGCAGTCCATGCTAAAGAACTCAAATTTCATGTTAAGTTCAATCGATGAAGAGTGTTAATAGAAAGTGATAGAGATCTGATTTATGGTTTAATCAAATCATTTTGTATTCTTTTTTGAGAATGTACTGGGAACATGACTTAAGGCTGTGAAACCATGAATAATTGCTTTTTGTGTAAAGTGCACTGGAGCTAAAAATTCAAAAACCTGGATTTGTGTTATAATCTCAGAATAAAAACATTCATTGCCATCAAGTTTAATCCAATTCATGGTGGTAATTGGAGAGACGAACTGTTCCATAGGATTTTCAAGATTGTGACCTTTTGGAAGCAAATCACCAAACCTTAGTTCCAAGGCACTTCTGAGTAAGTTTGAACTGCCAACCTATCATTCATAGTTCAACAATTAATCATGTGTATTAACCAGAGACTATCTAATAATATAAGGAGCTCTGGTAGCGTAGTGGTTACAAATTGGGCTGCTAGCCTCAAGGTCAGCAGTTCAAAACTACCAGCAGTCTGCTGGAGAAAGATGAGGCGGTCTGCTCCCGTAAAGATTTACTGCCTCGGAAACCCTGTGTAGGGTTGCTATGAGTCCGAACCGACTCCATGGCACATAACAACAACAACAACAACAACTAATAATATGGAATCCTGGTGTGGCACCGTGGGCTAATGCGTCAGACTATAATGTCATTTGAACTGCAAGGTCGATGGTTCAAGCTCACCAATTGCTTCTTGGAAATCCTATACAGGGTCGCTATGGGTCAGAATTGGCACTTAGCAATGACAACAACAACAATCTAATAATATTGTTTAGTGTTAGTGTTAATTACTTTTATTTAACTATTGCTATTGTTCTTATTATTTGTGTTCATATTGTTTAGTAATACAAATAATCTGAATATTTCCCTGGGCTGTTATTCCTATGGTGAAGAAAAATAATTGAACAGGCTGAGGGAATTTACTGAAAAGATGGAGGAAGTCATAGTTTTATTTTTTCAAGAAAGTCATCCCTCTGAAAACCAGGCTTGAGTTTGTTCTTGTCCCCAAAGTCAGCTGGAGTGACCATGTTAGGGGACCAGAAAGGAGAGCAACAAGTATGCTGGCCAGGGCAAGCGCAGCTGCAAGTGGTTGTTTGCCAATCCTGGTCCCCTCAGATTTATGGCACTAGCCCAGATCAGAAAACACAATTCTTCACAGAAAACTAGGCAGTAACATTTTCCTGTGAGGAAAGAGGCATCGAGCTCATAAAGGAGGAATGAAGAGCAGAGCTTGACCCTCACGGTCAGGAAGGATTTGTAGAGGAACAAACATGGTAACTTGTGAAACATCAGAGGAAATTATCTTTAAGAGAAAGACAGTCTCGGCTTAGCTCCTCTTTCCGTGTGGTTACATTTTGTTGGTGCTTACTGGGTGACAAATAATCCATTTTTAGCTTTTATGTAGCTTTAGTTTTGATCTTATGAGTTAAGAATGACTAATACTCAAGAGGGTATGACCCTTGAGCAAAGCATGCTGGGGAAGCACATTTCTGGGTGCTTGTTCCCTCTGTGCCTAGAGACATGGATTCAAATAAAAGTCAACGCAACTGTCACACCAGGGACCACTGCTTTGAAAAGTAAAACAAGGCTTTTGAATACTTCTTTGTTTGCCACTCTTATTCAAGGTTATCCAAAGACAAATCTGCTTCAAGAGAGGAAAAAGTAGTAAATTTAATTGGCACTTTCAAACAATGTTGCATCCAAAACTGAGAACTTCAAGATCAAATAAGTATGTAAAATCATGGGCCAGAAAACAAAACAAAAAATTAGTGTCTTCAATGGGAGTCACTTCCTGGGTTTCAAAGGATCAGAAGAGTAAGTGCAAGGGATGAGAGAGGATCTGCTCTCAGTTAATTCCATGAATAGTTAAGTTTCTGGAAGCAAAGGCTAGTCACTTCCCATCCTTTACTATTTCTACTGTCTAAAGAGGTCAAACAAGAGGTCAGATCTCTATGGCTGAAAAGAAGAAAGTGTCGTGGGTATCAGGTTGTGAAGTTTTAAATGCATATCCGGGGGTGGACTAGTCAGACACCAGTTTGTTTATCTCAATAGTCCTGGGAGGAACTATTGCTACTAGCAGATCTACTTTACTGACGGGGTCACAGTTTCCTAAGGGATGTGGTAGCTTTTCCAACATTACACAATGAATTAATGGCAATGCTAGAATGTGAACTAAAGTCTCCAGAATTCTAATCTATACCACACAAGTCTTTCTTCTGTGCAGCATCTGTATGGGTTTAAATTGTCAACATTCTAGTTAGTATTTTTGCTGAGTTGGTTCTGACTCATAGTGACCCTGTATAGGGTTTCTGAGGAATGACTGGTTGAACCAACATTGTGGTTCTCTGCTTATCCTATAGTGCCACACCAGTTAGCATTTCTAGCTGGTAATTTCTTAATTGTTGTTGTGAGAGTTTACAAAGTAAATTGTTCCAATAAGTCACTTGTTGTCATCATTCGTACTTTTAGAATCCAAGGATATCAAAATATGAACAAAATGCCCACCATCTTATTTTACAGAAAGAAAGCCTGTGATCCAGAGAAAAGGAAGGACTTTCTCAAGGTCATGCAGCTGCTGTGCCATATTGTTGATCTGTCAATGCTCTTCAAGAGCTAATGAAGTAACTGTTAAAGGGATTTCAGGGAGAAGAAATAAGTAAAGAAGTATGAATTGTTAGCTGGCAATCTCTGACAGTTTCTAGCAGAATTCTTTAGCTCTTTGATAATAAGGCATCTCCTCTATTAAATAGAAATAATAATAGAACCTATCCATAATGTATTTTAAAGATTAAATGATGCAATGCAGGCATGTCTTCTAGTCCAGGACCAGCCCACAGTTGGGAATCAGTACATAGGAGCTATAACAAAGGTTTATTATGTCTGAAGCCAGGGCACTATCCTTTCACCATACTTTTTCAATCTACATTTTGAGCATATAATCCAGGAAACTGGATTATATAAAAAAGAATATGACATAGGGATTGAAGGAAGGCTGATTAACAACTTGCGATATGCAGATGATACAATTTTACTTATTGAAAGCAAAGAGAACTTAAAATTCCTACTGATGAAGATCAAGGACTACAGTCTTCAGTATGGATTACACCCTAATGCTAAGAAAACAAAAGTCCTCAAAACTGGACCAACAAATAACATCATGATGAATGGAGAAAAGATTGATATTAAAGAGTTCATTTTGCTTGGATCCACAATCAATACTCATGGAAGCAGCCATGAAGAAATCAATCAATGCATTGAATTAGGCAAATGTGATGCACAAGACCTTTTTAAAGCGCTGCAGAGCAAAGTTATCAATTTGAGGATGAAAGTGATGCTGATCCAAGTCATGCTATTCTTATTGCTTTAAATGCTTGTGAAAGCTTAGCGAAAAAGAGCAAGACCACAAACAAGATAGGCTGACACAGTGACAGCAGCAATGAGATCAAACTTAACAATTGCGATGAAGACGCAGGACCATGCAGGTTTTTTTTTTTTTGTTTTTTTTTTTCTGTCATTGTTTTTATTTTTTGTGCATAAGGTTGCTATGAATTGGAACCAACTGAGCAGCACCTAACAGCAACAACATAAGAAGCGCTAAGTGGAGTGTGTATGTAAGTAAGGTAGTAGAGAACGCTGGAAGAAACTTGAGTTGTGTGTGTGGGTTGTTATTTATGTCCCTTTATTCCCACACATCAGTTCCACTTGGAAAAACAAAAGGGTGAGGATAACAGGAAAAGGGGGCAGGTTTATAAAAAATGCATCTATTTTTGCCAGACGTCACTTTAGCAACAAGGAAACCCCCTGAAATTAGTGTGTCCACACCAGGAGATAGAACTCTCCAGAGCTTTCAGTGGCAAGCTCAGGGCTTCCAAGAAGGAGCTAGGAATGAAGGGTCATAGATGGGAAATGAATTTCTTTGGAAGTCTTCCCTTTTGCACATTCTCAGAGCTTTGGAGGAGCTAGAAACAACCTTCAGGCTAGAACTTGCTCATGGAGGGCAAGTTCCATTCTACTTTATCCATTATTTCTCTTACTCATGTTATGCGGCAGGATGCCAACTTTCCTATTCAATCAACCAATTATTTTGTGAAGTTTATAAATAGCCTCTGGAAACCCCTTTTTGAAATTTCCCTTAGGTCTTCTGAGCTCTCCTTAACAAAAGGCAGGTTACAAGAAAAAAGGGAAAGGTTTTCCCTAGTTTGACTACTTCATTCTCTCTATGGAGCCAATGAAGTACAATTTGACTCTTACCATGAGTAGCCAGGAAAATAGTGAGAAGGCAGTAGGCCCTGGTAAATTGTCCCAGAGACCCCTTATCAATAGAATCAGAAATCAGATCAGAGCAACATATATTTACTATGAAGAAGCCCAGTAAACAAACCATGTTGCTATTGCTACGTGCTATTGAATCTATTTTGAATTATGGCAACTCCATGTGATAGTAGAACTAGGCTCTAATAGAGGGTCACTATGAGTCAGAACCAACTCAACAATACTTGACAACAATAACAACAACAAAATCTTGACAGGAAGGAACTCTGGTTTCACAGTGGTTAAAAGCTTGACTGTTAACTGAAAGATCAGTGGTTCAAACACATCAACCATGCTTCGGGAGAAAGATGTGACAATCTGCCTCTATAAAGACAATTGTTGCTTGGTGCCACTGAATCAGCTCTGGCTCATAGCAACCTTATACACAACAGAATGAAGCACTGTCAGGTCCTATAAACATTACAGCCTTAAATATCCTTTGGGGTACATTCTACTCTGTCCTATAGGTTTTTGATGAGTCAAAATAGATTCCATGGCACACAACAACAAAGATATTTACAGAAGCATACCAACAGGTCTTTTTCCTACAGAGTTGCTGAGTAGGTTTAAACTGCACAACTCTTAGGTAGCAGCTGAACATTTAACTACTATTTGTCCTACTGTGGTTCTTAAATCAAACTATATCTCTATAGATAAACAACAGGGTTCTAGTGATTCTGTCTATAAAAAGTATTTTCTTTTATATGATACATTATATAAAATAAGACTGGAGGAGAGCTGCCTCCTCAAAGTAGAGTTGGAGTAAAGTTTTCAGGACCTTCATTTGCTGTTAGGGCACAACTTAATAGGAGGAAAAACAGCTGTAAACATCCATTAGTAATCTGAATGTGTAATGTACAAGTATGAATTGTGGAAAAGTGGAAGTTATCAAAAATGAAATAAACAAATGTCTATATTCTAGGCATACATGAGCTAAAATGGATGGACATTGGCCATTTTGAATCTGACAATCACATGGTTTACTTTTCCAGGAAAGATAGATTGAAGAGGAATGGCATCACATTCAACATTACAAAGAACATTTCCAGATCTATCTTGAAGTACAATGCTGTCTGTGATAGGGTTATATAATACACTTACTAGGAAGACCAGTTCATACCACTATTATTCAAATTTACACACCAAATACTAAAGCCAGTGATAATGAAATTAAAGAATTCTACAAACTTCTTAAGTCTGAAATTGATCAAATATGCAATCAAGAGGTACAGATAACTATTGGTGATTGGAATGTGGTTCTATGGTCTCTATGAGTTCAAACTGACTCAGTGGCA
>NW_006408599.1:10708010-10728628 GCF_000296735.1 Chrysochloris asiatica | reverse complement strand
CACACAATTATGGGCATGGCAAGTATCAAATCCATAGGTCTGATGGTAGCATAGAGACCTCTGCTAGATCACATGATCCAAGGGTTTGGTGATTTTAAAATCTACAGGTCAGTTGATGGGCCTGAGATTTCTATAAGCTTAGTCCCAGGAACTGAGTAAAATGTACAGTTTAGAGAGAAAGAGCTTCTCTAGAACATTCATTTGTATACTGGAGGAAGGCCATATCCCCAGGAAACTACTTTTGACTGATTGGCTGATCATATCAGATTATATGGAAACACTATATCAAGGTCGGTTTGAATCACAAAGTTGGGGGATCAAACGCATCAGTAACTCCTCAGAAACCCTATGAAGAGTCACTATGAGTTGAAACTGACTTGACAGCACTTATAACAACAGCATGGCTCCCAAAAACTGTTCAGCATCTTTCAAATCACTGAGAATCATAATGTAACCAAACTGACATATAGCATTTGACCCTCACATATGGTAATGTGTGTTCACATATGTGTGCTAAAAGCTTTCTAAGTATAGGGCAAAGTGATGGAAGCGGGTCTTACCGAACCATTGTGGCTGGAGTGTGTGAGTAATTAAACAAGATGAGCTGGCAAGATAATGGGGAGCCAAATCATGTGGGCCTCTGCAGACCATTGTAATGACTGTAAAGACCATAGTCACTGTAGATTTTTGAGCACAGAAATTGCATGCTGTGATTATGACTCTAAACGATCCCTTTGGCTGCTATTTAAAATTAGTTTGAAGGGGTAAGAGTAGAAGCAATAGACCCCAAAACGAGTGAAAGACACATAAAATATGTTCATGAAACCTCATTTAAGTTTGTCCTGGGCACAGAAGAAGTTGTTTCTTATTATCTTTTTGTAATGAGATCCGTACGAGATGACTAAATTGTGCACAGAAATGATGTGTACTTTTGTGTATGGCCCTAAAACCTGCTGTGTTCTAATCTCTGTCCCTTCTGGAGCAACCATGGAGATGCCATGTTGAGGATGGGACATTGTCAGATGAAGGGAGCCTGGGTTATCAATGACAGCATAAAACAAGGGTGCTTCATCCTACACCAACCATATAACACTGTGACTTGAATAGCTTTCAAACTACAGAAAGAAAAAAATAATAGCTTTTCAAATCCCCAATCCCACTTTATTTCTTTCTGCCTTATTACTAGTGATTGCTGAGTTTCATTTCCTGTTTTGATTTTCCACAGCCAAGAAGACAGAGCACAAATTAGATGCACCTCTTAGACCCATCTCCCCAACAGCTGCTCAAAATCACACCTACACAGTACCATGCTCTTCCTCTTCACAGTCTTGTATAAATGACTTAAGATAATTATGATGGAGTACCTTTACTTCAACCGCAGTGTTGGATGTGGACAATATGACAACAATACTACACAAATATAAAAACATAATAAGAACTGAAACAAAATTTCTTTCCTTTCTTCCTAAAGATGGTACTCATTTATTTCTAGCATTAGATTACCAGGAATTTCTTCAGAGGTATCTCTAGGTCGATTCGAACCTCCAACTTTTGGGTCAGCTACTGAACACTTTTACCATTTGCTCACTCAGACACTCCATTTAAACAAAGGCTATATAATATGTCGTTGTACCCTATCAAAGTACAAAGAGTCGCTATGAGTCGGTACCAACTGGATGGCACCTAACACCAACAACAGCAACTCTATCAAGGGGTCTATTAGGTACTTGTTAGAACACCCGAGAGAGGCCCTACGGCCACAGGAGCAAGTATCTGGCTTCAGACCAAGCAGGAGGAAAAAGCTCACATCTGTTAGTCTTCAGTACGCATCATTGAAATTCTTACAGGGAGTCTGGATAGAACTGGTGTTCTGCTCTGTGCTGACCTTAGGCCAGCCAGCAGCCCACAAGAGAAAAACACACCAAGCTTCCCAGAGAGGGTTCTGACGGACAACTGCAGTCTTTCCTGGAATCACTCTTCCTGCTCAGCCTAGTGTGGAAGGAATGAGGTGAGTGAAGTGGCCAAGGACACAACCCATACAGATAGCATTGTTGTGTCTCTATTATTATTGGGTTTTGGCTTATGTCTCCAGAAGGTAGACAAGTCTATAAATTGTCAGACAGGGACTCTGCTACAGGAAAGGAGAGGATCTTCTAGATCTCTGGTCAGGTCTGAACTTGCACAGGGCCTTGATAATATACCTTTTTAAATAGTGTTTTAAAATATCATTGTTTCATCCTGCAAGGCAGATAAGGCCATCCTTATTTGATACAGAAACTCACTGACATGGAGTCAGTTCTAACTCACAACAACTTTATGGTTCAGAGTAGAATTGCCTCACAGGCATTCCAAGGCTATAATACTTTGCAGAAGCAGAGTGCCACATCTTTCTCTTGCGGAACAGCTGTTGGATTCTAACCACCAAACTTTCAGTTAGCAGCTGAGTGCTTAACCACTGCAGAACCAGTGTTCCCATGTTACAGAGAAAAAGAAACAGAAATGGGATTTAGAGATTCTTCACTTTGAGTTCCTTGCAGATGTAGGGCTAAATTTTAAGGCGTTTGATTCCTGGACCAGGGTTCTTTTCAATAGAGAATCTTCAGTCATGTTAAAGCTCGTTATTTGAGACTTGGATTACAGATTAGGAAATAGGTTTTTACCTAACTGAGGAATGCACTCTAGTGTAATATTTTTAAAAAGGACTTGAAAAAATTCACAGTTTATGAGCCTTCTTTCTGTGTCTTCTAAGAAGTGGATAAATACTCTAACCTTAACTACCTCAAATTCAGAATCAAAACAAGATTGTGGCTATTAATGTTTTGGGAGACATGAAAATCCACACATATATAAATAGGATGGTTCAGTAATTAATAAAATCTTCAGAAATTAACAGCAAAAACCTCCCAAAATTTATCCATAAATGCAGGCATTTAAAAGGCTCCTGAGAAAAGAAATATATTTTTTGAAAGTTGCAGCCTCTAAACCATGTGTTTTATTGCCTAAAACAATCTGTGGGCCCCTGCAGTTCACAGGGTGTTGCCCGGAGGAATCCCAATGAGTATTTGTAGATTGAATTTAATGACTAAATCACAAACTTTCAGGCTCACCCACTGAGTTTCACAAACTCTTATTAAACACACTTTATTTAGCAGGCTTGATTATTTGCTTCCCTACCCCGCCCCCCCCCATCCCCAACAGATTCAATACAAGCAAATTGGAAAAGGAAGATGAGTTTTCAGAATCAGTGACAATGTCAATAAAAGACTTGACACCTTGAAAATAGAGGAGGGAAAACTAGAAGCAAAGCAGACAAAGAAATTTACATCTCCCATAATACAGGGTTTGGGTGGCTGAACCAACAAAAGTTAAATAAATTTCAGATTCTCTGTTTACCTCATTATGCATCAAATATTTATAATAAACCCTGGGTAATGAATATGGTTAATGAAGTTAGCTGCTAACCACAGGATGAAGGTTAAAGTCCATCCTGAGGCACCACAAAAGACAGGCCTGTTTCTTCGGTTGTTAAAATGATTATACATTCCTGAGTGTTTTTGTGTACATCTTCCACCCACCCATGCCCAAAAAAAGAAAAACTGAGGGAATGGATCAAATACTGTTGAATGATGGTGCATGGAGAAGATTGTAATCATTGCAATGAAATGGTGTAAAGCCGATGTTCTCCCATATAAACTATCACTCAGTTCACAATTTAAAAAAAAAAATCTATTAACCAAGTCAACAATTATTCTAATACAAAGATGAAAGGGTAACATGTCAGGGAAACCAAACTACTGGAAGTGCAACATCCAGAAGGGAATTAATGAGAATACTGCCATATTGTGAAAAACATAGCCAATGTCTAAACAATTTACCTAGTAATTATTGGAAAAGAACTTAATTTTCTGTGTAAACTTTCACCAAAAACATCATAAAATGTTATTTAAAAAAAATCATAATAAAGCAAAGTATATGATATGTTGAATGCAAAATTGAAGATCTATACTGTAAACCTTCACTCTATTCACAATAAAAAGTTGAAGGACAAAAAGAAAAAGAAAAAGAGAAAGATCTGGTGATCTACTTCTAAAAAATCAGCCACTGAAAACCCTGTGGAGTGCAGGTCTACTCTGACACACATCAGATTGCCATGAGCTGGAATCAGCTTGACTGCAATGGTTTTTTATCACCTACAAAAGTTTACTTAAAATGTTTTGACACTTTTAGGATGTTAAGCTTCCTTTATCACTTCTGAGAAAGGACTCTGTGTATGAGAAGGTAATGATGAACCTTACTGAACATTTAGTTGGGCTTCCCTGTAGGGTACGTGTACAATTTGGATCTATGGAAGATGTATCCAGAAAGATCTGTGTTCCTAGGCATGTATGTATCATATCTCTGGCACATTTTACACCTTGTGGATCTTTTCTATTCTATACTATCGATGAGTATAATCAGAGGCAATGCTGAAATCCCTCTTTGGTAGTGGTAGTTTCGAACCGCCGTCCTTGAGGTTCACAGCCCGATTCGTAACTGTTACTCTACCAGAGCTCCTTGCTTTTGAGAGTAGGATAAGGAATAATCTTTCTTTGCCACTTTAAATTTTCCTGCCATTTCTAAATTCCATTTTGCAATAATAATCTTGTTGTTAAGTGACATTGAATCAGTTTACCATTCAGTCACTTGTAGTGACCCTGTATAACATTGAGTAGGTAATGTTTATTGAGTGGTTGCAAAGTGTAAAGCAATCTATTTAAATACCTTTGTAAATTATCACAAGAATCCTATCACAATAATCCTTATACTATAGTGATTATTACAATTTGAAGCTTAGAGAAATTTATAATTTGGCCAAGGCCACTCAACCAGGGAGTGGCAGAGCTGAAATTTAAATACGTTTCCTGCTTCTAAAAACCTATGTGCCTAGTTTCCCTTTTAAAATGTAATAAATAGGCAATAATTTTGGCATCAAAATACTAACAACAACAACAACAACAACAATGGTAATATTAAAAATAACCCAGAATTTCGGATTTCTAGAACATACTCAATTATTTGCACACAGTGCACATCTTAAATTGTGTTTCAACCGTTACATGATTTTTGGTAACCCAACAATTCTTTATTTTCAGGTACTTCCCTCCCTGAATTTTTATAATATGCCTTTCAAGCATATTTTAAATAGATACTATCTAATGTTTAAATAGATACTATCTAATGTTTTCACAGCTTGGGGGGAAGATTGTTTCATAAGAATTATTTTGCCCTCGAGAGGCGATGGGACCTTTTAAATACTATGTGGTTTTGTGGTGTTATTGTTTTTTTAAGTTTTTATTGTGCGTTGTTTGTTTTTAAAGGATATTCCTTTATTGCCAAGTGTCAAAACTTAAGAAATATAATTGGAAGTTTACTTCCAAGTCAAAGCTTTTTAGTGTAGTTGGTGAATTTGAGTGCATCTTCACAAAATACAGCACTGCTTCTCTGACATCCCAGAACCCCTTGGGCTACCCTATTATGGTACTTACTATGGTGACAAAAGTAGCTTGACTTCTTGAATAGGCATCTTAGTAGACTGGAATCTGGATTTGTTCTTCACTGTTACATATCTAGAATCTTACACTCTCAACTGGATAGCTCTGCTTGTGCTTAGAATCAGAGTCCTTAAAACACAGATACAATGAAAGTCTCTGGGTTAAGAACATCTAGCTGAGACAAATACATGCTTAAGAACAGAATTTCCTGGAGCCTGTTGTATTATAAATGTGAGTTAAAAACTATGAGGAGGCTTCAAAAATTCATGGAAAATGGAATGAAAAGAGAATGGACCTTTTCCATGAACTTTTAGAAGCACCCTCATATTTAACCCCTTATACAATCAATGGTTCATAACAACGAATGCATGCACTACTTTGTGTAGCTTCAGCCATTCCTTGGACTGAGAAAGGAGAATACTCCTGTGGTACAAAGAATTTACTTAATACGTTCTCTTCTAGTCATCATCTTTGTGACTCCCACTAAATGATTGGGTGGGCCCAAGCAAATAGGATGTATAGGACTATAAGGTTGGGGTTGGTTAGTTTTGCCATCCTGCTAGGTTTAAATGGAGTCATCTCAGAAGCCAAGACAGAGGGTCCCAGGGCCATCCAGGAAGAAAAGCCATGAGCAAAGCCTGGGATCTGGGATTCCTACTTGGAAGAGCAGGCAGCAGAGGCAGCAGCATGGAGAGACAGAGCAGCTGCAGGTTTCCCAGCCCATGGACTGAGTGAAGTTGAATGCCCATGGACAGGAGGTTGGCCTGTAGAATGTGCCTTTGAGGCACTTACAGATAGGCTAAGGGAGCTTTGTAACACAAGCTCAAGAAGTGCAGGCCAAGGGGCCACATAGCCCAGAAACCAAAGACAAGAGTGAGGCATGCCTCCACGAAAGCAGAGAAGAGGCTTCCCTGACTGGGAACAACTGCTGCATGCTGAGTTGTTTCTGATCCTGAATTGTACCCTGTTCACTTCCCTAATAAACTCCATCATCATGGGTATTGTCTGTGAGTTCTATGTGGCCACCACAAAGGTTTATAGACCCAGATGTGAAGCAGAGAGTGTGGTGGGAGGTATGTTTGGTGTTAGAATAGGGTAGAGAAAGTTATAGAGTGGAGGTTTGTTTGATCTCTGCCTCAGAGGATTCAGGGCTGGGCTGATTTGGAGTCCTACTCCTTGTGAAGCTAGAGAACGTCAGACATGTCCTTAATGCTGTTTTACAGCTGTTCACCTTTATAAGTCAGATCATATAACCATTAGCACTCTATTGAGTGTAACTTTGTATTTTACTTACATTTTCCTCCTATTAACCTTTGTGATCAGACCTCCAAAATATAAATTTAATGCAAGCTCTGGTGATGCCTCAAAGAAAAGGAAAATAATCAAAAGTGGAAATAATAAAGCAATTACAAAAGTGTTAGATAGTCGTTGTTTAATAATAAAAAAAAATCTTAAAGGCGAGAATGAGAAAAATGGAACATGTGAAAGGCAGTGTCCTAATGAAATACACAATTACTACTAAGTACAGTGGTTTAATTATTGAAATGGAAAGGACATTGATAATTTGATTACATGGTTAAAATCATTATATTATGCATATTGGCCTTATTTTAGTGCAAGAAAACCCTTTTCAATTATAAAATATCTCCACCCACAGCAAAGGAATGTAATTGTGAAGAATCTGTTCTCAGTAAGGGTGAGTTCAAAGTGAGGTCAAATTTACCTAAGATTGAAGTGTGAGATGAAGTAGTAAGTACTGGTGTAAGTGCTATGAGTGATTTTCTGAACTGTTGAAAAAAAATCATTGAAAAGTAAGTTATGTGACAGACCAAATATTTAGTATAAATAAGATGGACTTATTTTGGGGGAAAAAACACCTGAAAGTATCTAGATTTCAAAAGAGGAAAACAATGTACCATAGCATAAGGCATCAAAGGATGTTGTTGTTCTTGTTAAGTGCCATCTAGTCAGTTCAGACCCATAGCAACCCTGTGTAAGGATTCCAGGGAGTGACTGGTGAGTCTGAACTGCTGACCTTGAGGATCAAACCAATTTTGCAGTTCAGGACGTTAACCTATAGCACTGCACCAGAACTCCAAAGGATATCAAAAGATGTTGTTACTGACTCTACTCATAGCAACCTTATTCACAGCAGAAGAAAACACTCCCCGATCCTGGGCCAACCTCACAATTGTTGCCATGCTTGAGCCCATTGATGCTGCCACTTTGCCAACCCATCTCACTGGGGGTCTTCCTCTTTTTCTCTGACCCTCCACCCTACCAGTCTCCAGCGACTGGTCCCTCCTGACAATATGTCCAAAGTATGGGAAATGAAGTTTGGCTATCCTGGCTTCCAAGGAGCACTCTGACTACACTTCTTCCAACATAGATCTGTTGGTTCTTTTGGCAGCCCATGGCACTTTCAATATTCTTCTCCAACACCATAACTCAAAAGCATCAATTCTTCTAAAGTCTCCCTTATTCAATGTCCAGATTTGCATGGTATGAGTTTATTGAAAATACCATGGCTTGGGTCAGGCACACCTTAGTCTTCAAGCTTACATCTTTGCTCTTCAACACTTTAAATAGGTCTTGTGCAGCAGATTTGTTTAATGCAATACGTCGTTTGATTTCTTGACTGCTGCTTCCATGAGTATTAATAATTGATCCAAGAAGAATGAAGTCCTTGACAACTTCAATCTTTTCTCCATTGATAAGAATGTTGTTTATTGGTCCAGTGGTGAGGATTTTTGTTTTCTTTATATTGAGATGCAATCCATACCTTAGGCTGTGCTCTTTGATTTTCATCAGCAAATAATTTAAATAAATAAATAGTCTATCAAAAGATAGACTAGCATTACTGCTTGCAGTAAAGTATCTGGGGATTTTAAGCTCTAGTCTTAAAATGTATGTGTGTTTTCTAAAACTGAAGACACTTAGCCATATCATTAAGACATTTCATCTCATTACTAGGAAGGCAAATACCTGTGAGTTACTGTCCCCACCCTCCCACCCCTGACAACCTTCAAAGAATTATTCTTTTAGTGTGGAAATATTTTCTTAAGTTTTTTACAATAATTAAGTTATGCAATATCTGTCAATTTGTGCCTGACTGATTTCACTCAGCTTTATGTTACCAAGGCTTATGCATGTTACATAGTGTTTTTCAGCTTCATCGTTGTTCTTCAAGGTAGCATCCTATTCCATTGTATGTATGTACCAGAGTTTGTTTATCGATTCTTAAGTTGATGGGCATTTGGGTAGCCTCCAGGTTTTTTTTGCTATTGTCAACAGTGCTGCATTAAACTTTGGTTTGCATACATTTACTCATATTCTGACTCGTGTTTCTTGTCAATATATACCAAATAAAGGAATTGCTGGATCATAAGGTATTTCTGTTTCCAGCTTTCTGAGGAAGTGCCATACAACAGAGTGATTGAACCAATTTGGAGTCCCATCAGCAATGTAGGAGGGTCCCAGTGTCTCTACACCCTTGCCAGCATTTGCTGTCCTCTGGTTTTTTGAACTTCACTATTACTTAAGACGATTTGAGATCATATCTCATTGTTGTTTGTATTTGCATCTCTTTAATGGCTAATGGTCTTGAACATTTCTTTATATGTTTGTTTGCTGCCAGAATGTCTTCCTTGGTGAAACGTCTATTCATGTCCTGTGCCCATTTTTTAATTGGGTTGTCATTTTATTGTAGATGTGTTATGTTGTTGTTGTTGTTGTTGCTGTGTGCCATTTATTTGGTGCCAACCCATAGCGACCTTATGCACAGCAGAATGAAACATTGCAAAGAGTATCAGAAAGATGTTTATCTGTGTTTTATTGATTATGAAAAGGCATTTGATTGTATAGGTCATAACAAATTATGGATAAAACTATAAAGAATGGAAATTCCAAAACACTTAATTGTGCTCATGAAGAACCTGTACATTTTACAAGAGGTATTTTTCAGACAGAATAAGGGGATACTGTGTTTTTTAAAATCAGCAAGAGTTTGCATCAGAGTTGTATCATTTTACTGTAGTTATTCAGTCTGTATGCTAGGAAAATAATTCTAGAAACTGGATTATTCAAAGAAGCACAACACACTTATTAATAACAGTAATATACAGATCACACAAACTTGCTTAATGAAAGTGAGAAGGACTTGAAATATATACTGATGAAAATCAAAGACTATAGCATTCAGTATGGATTGCACCTTAACATAAAGAAAGCAAAAATTGTTGCAACTGAACTAATAAGCAACATCTTGATAAATGGAGAAAAGACTGAAGTTATTAAAGGTGTTATGTTACTTGGACACACAAACAATACTCTTGGAAGCAGCAATCAAGAAATCAAACACGATATTGCATTGGATAAATCTGCTGCCAAAGATGTCTTGAATATGTTCAAAAGTAAAGATGTAGCTTTGAAGACCAAGGTGCACCTGACCCAAGCCATGGTATTTCCAATCACTTCATGTGCATGTGAAAGCTGGACAAAAAATAAGGAAGACTGAAGAAGAATTCATGCATTTGAATTATGATACTTGCAAAGCATATTGAAAGTATCATGGGCTTGCAGGAGAATGAATAAATCCATGTTGGAAGAAGTACAGCCAGATGCTGTTAGAAGTGAGGATGATGAGACTTTGCCTCGTATACTTTGACCATCTGATCAGAAGGGACCAGTTCTTTTAGAAGGATATCATGCTTGACCCACGAGATGGATTGACACAGTGGCTGAAACAATAGACTCAAACATAGTAATGATTGTGAAGATGGCACTGAACCAGGTAGTATTTCTTTCTGTTGTACATAGGGTCACAATGACAACTAACAACAACAACAACACAGTGTCAACAAAGCAAGAAAGATGTATTTTTAACATTTACAGCTACAATGAACTAACTTACTTATATCATTATTACTTTACTGTAATAATTTGATTTCATATCCCCATTCAATATGGAGTAAATATTGCATAGAGCTAAGAAGTCATTGTGAATGTATAGGCTATCTAAATCTTGGTCCTATGGCATTTTCTTCAAAGCACAATGGAACTTCAACTTGGAAAAATCAAAAACATGGCTAGAGAAGTGTCCTTGCAGACCAAATCTGGTCCTTGCTTTTCCAGCGTAACCGAACAATTTTCATGCATTTCTAAGAACAAATTGCAAACAGACATCCCAAGGAGACATTTCAACACATTACCAACTTGGAAATAATGGCTGGAAATGTCAACTGGGAGAATGTTTTAGACAAAAAGATGGCCAGTGTAGGCACAAATCTCACTGACTAATATGGTAAACTAAGATCAGAGAGAAAATGAACAAGACTATTGAGGGTCTATTTTCCCCATGAATATATGAGATTACTACCCTGGATGTTCATCCCCCCTCAATGGATTCTTTTTTTTTTTTAACTTTTTTATTGTGAATTGAGTGAAGATAACAGACAAGATCATCAGCCTTACTTTCTACCAATCAGACATTTTGTTTCATCTCAGTGATGACACTCCCCTCCCTGAAACAACAGTTATTCTGTTTCCACTCTGTGGTTTCCCTTTTACATTTTATTTTATCACAGCCTCAGTGGATTCTTGTCTGTGAGAAAAGTTAATATTCTGAATAGGAAAATAAAGAGATTGTTCCATCTGATAGTATTTCCCTAGAGGAAGCTGAATCTTTAGAGACCTGATTCTACCTCTTCTACATCTTCCTCTGCCGTCTGCTCTTTGATGAATGTAACACTCAGAGACTAGCACAGACTCTACCACCAGGTAAAGCAATTTCTTCTTCTCAGCACACAGTCATCTCTGCTACCCAGTTCTCAGGTGTGCTGCTCTGGTCAGTGTGTAATCTGAGCTGCTGGCTCCAACTTTCCAAACAACTAAGGAAGGTGACAGATCAAAGACCTTGAGAGTAGAGGAGAGACCAGGGACATGGGAAATGGTTTCCAGAAGAGGTAATTGCTTCTCAAGACTTAATGTAACTTAAATCAATGTATATTACTTATATCTTGTATGACTCAGCTAAGTTTACACTTTCTTATGTTTCACTGTTTTGATAAATCTAAGTGAATGCATGATTTTTCACATGAATACTGTGTATAGACTAAATAAAAGTGATTCTTAAGGTGAATTGCAACTAATCTACTCATTTTTCAACAAAAATAATCAGAAAGGTATGATTTAAAGTTAAAATCTTACACAATTAACACAAACTTTTGGATATTTACTTAGTTTTAAAGGATAGAAATGTTCGCTTTTTGTTGTTATCATTCCCACTTGAGATTCAATTTAGGAAAGGATTTTAACCCTATTCCAGGTTGGATTAGACTAGAGGTCGTATTATGCAGGAAAAGCATTGATAACAAGTAGCCAGGTAGATTTGGTGACTATGCTGGGCTTGGAGACAGTGGTCAGAAAATATTTTTCTGTCTCCAGGAAAATAGAGTCTAGTTGGGAGATGTCTGAGAAGCAGAACATTGTATAGAGTAATACGGCATGATGGATGTTATAAGGAAGACGAATTAGGTGCTCTAACATCTCTCTGAGGACCATCTGACCCATCTGGGTAAGTATGCTATTCCAAGGAAAACTTTGAACATGAAATCTGGAGACAGGAAGAGAAAAGACAAGTCTATCTGGAGAAAGCAGAAAGTAGAGTTGGTTTTATGCAGGCCATTTTATATCACTGTATATTTTTAGCAGTTTAATTAAGTGTGGCTGGAACACAGGAAATCTGAGTCTATGCAGGTTGTGGGGTGGTGACTATTGAGAGACAAAATTTAAGAGAAAGTCTATGATGATCTCATGGAGAGTCCTGTGTAATAAAGAGTTTGAATTTTATTCTAGGACAATGCAGAGGCATCGAGGTATTTTAAATTGGGAAATGGTTGTTGCTGCTATTAAGCATCATTGAGTCAGATCCAACTCATAGGCACCCTATATAGTTGTCCAAGGAATGGCTGGTGGGTTTGAACCACTGACCTTGTGGTAGCAGTCTAGTGCTTACCGTATAGTACTACACCATGAGAGATTTATTTATTCCTACATTCATTTGTTTATCAAATATTTGGTGTATGTCTAATACTTCTTATTTAACCATTATATAAAAAGGAGCTCTGGTAACATAGCGGTTACAAATCAGGCTGCGAACTTTAAGGTCAGCAGTTTGAAACTACCAGCTGTTCCACAGGATAAAGATGAGGCTTTCTGCTCCCGTAATGATTTACAGCCTCGGAAACCCTGTACAGGGTTGCAATGAGTCGGTTCCGACTCCATGGCACATAACCACCAAACATCATTAGGAACATGTAAGCACTGGAGATGAAGAAAAGACAAAGAAAAAAGACAAAATGTCCTGCTTTGAAGGAGCAGGTTGGACTTTTAGATATAGTAAACAGAAATAAAGTCTCATTGAGCAGGTAGTATTTGAGTAAAAATTGGAAGAAGGTGGAGGTATACCACATAGCTATCCAGGAGATGAGCATCCCAGGCAAAGGGAAAGGCCAGGGCAAAGATCTAGAGGCAAAAGAATATCTGTTTTATTCGAGAAACAGCAACAAAGCCCCTGGGCTGAAGAGGCGTTGAGGTCAGAGAGATGATTGACCTGTGGTCTATTATGTAGGTCTTGACTTTTATGCTGAATCTAACAGAAGCCACTGGAATGTTCTTAACAGAGGCCTGATGTGATTAGACTTTGGGTTTAAAAATATCCTTGGATGCTGAGGGAAGGTAAGGACTAAAGCAATGAACTAATTAGGAAACTACTGTAGCAAGCCAGTCCTGGTGTGGTGCTGTGGGTTAATGTGCTGGACAACAAAGTTGGTTTGAACCACAAGGTCGGTAGTTCAAACTCACCAGCCTCTCCTCCGAAACCCTATACAGGGATGCTATGGGTAGGAACCGAATCAGTAGCACTTAACAACAATAACATCAACAGTAAGCCAGACTCCTGGGATAATGCTGTATGATCAGCACTGGATGGCAAACCACAAGGTCAGAAGTTCAAACCCACTAGCTGCTCATCAGAAATCTTATACAGGGTTACTGTGAGTTAGAACCAACTCAATGGCTCTTAACAACAGCAACACAATAACCCAGGGAGAAAAAATGGTGGGGATTGAATTGGCATGGAAGTAGTGGTAAGAAGTTGTAGTGAGACCCAACAAAACTTCTTGATGGATATGAGACAAAAGGTCTCTTACCTTCCATGTTTTCAGTTTGAACAATTGGAAAGATGGAGCTACTATAACTGAGTCCCATGTGAAAAGCGATGAGAGAATAGGGTCTGAGAGGAAGACAAGACATTGGGTTTTTGATATGATAAACTTGAAATATTCGTTAGATATTTAAGTGAAAGAAAATAAATTGACAGATATAAAAGTTGAAATTCTGGGTAGTAGTGCATTCTTCTATCACTTTAAGAATCTGAAACAAGAAAAATAAAATACAATTTTAAAACTCACTAGCTCATAAAAATAAATGTATTGAAGGAATAAATACAAGAATAACATTTAAAATATTACTTCTAGGATTCTAATTCACACATGCATGGGTTTATTCCAAACAAAACATATTTAAACATGTCTTTTGTGATCAATGAATGGCTGCAGACAAATTCTGTCAGTAAAACATTTATCTTCATCTCATTAGAATGCCTTCAAGAAACTGTCAATCAAAATAGTGATATCTGAGGGGATTTGTGGGACCAATTACATTAAAGGCAGAGAGGTCAGCTCAGAAAACCATGGTAACTGTTGTTTTTGGATTCCAAAGGAGTAATTGTGATAGATTTCCTAAAAGGACACAGGATGATCACAGGTGCTTTTTAGAAAGACATTTTCAGAAAATGGAAAACTACATCAGTGAAAAATATGCTTGGAAAGTTATGCTAAGGTAATTTTTCTCATCACCACAATGCACCTGCTCATTCTTCAAAGCTACAAGTACTGTCCAATGAGAATTTCATTGAGAAGCCTTATTCTACCCACCTTACAGTCCTGATCTTGCCCCTTAAGACTTCCTTTTATTCCCCAAATTCAAAGAATATTTTTAAAAAAAACAACAACAACAACTCATTTTCAGTCCAATAAGGATGTCAAAATTACTGATTTGATGTGATGTAAATTGAAGAAGGAGTCCTGGTGTGGCACTGTGAGATAATGTACTGGACCACAAGGTCAGGTGGACCACAGGTCAGTGGTTCAAGCTCACCAGCGGCTTCTCAAAAACCATATACTGGGCTTCAGTGACTGGATGATCAGAGCTCAACTAGAAGAAGAAAGAAGAGGGAAAAAAGAGTAATCTGATACAATTTGATGAACTTGACCTATACCTATGGATGCAGTAGCTCAAAAGAGGGAACACGATGGCACTGGGTTTTGTTTTGGTGGTGAGATTAGAACATGGGCATCTTTGGGGATCATTATGCTGCCTGCTGCACCCAGCTTAAAATACACACTCAGTAAAATCCCATCCCTCACCAAGACTGATGAGGTTGTTTTGTGTGACATGATTTCAGTGCATTGCACCGACCTCTCTGATCCCTTCTGATGCCACACCTGCCTCTTAATGTTAGCTGCAGTCACACTGGTGTTCTCTCAGTTTCTGGAACACAAAAATCACAGTCTGCCAGAGGACCTTTGTCCCTGCCTGCAAGGCTCTTTCCTTGTCTGCATTCTTCTCACTGACCAGGTTTTACTTCAAGCAGCTCCTCTTCAGCTGCGCTCTCTCTACCCTCATCCCCAGTCTCGATCATCACAGCATCCTTTTAGTTCACTGCCTAGAATCACTTTATTTATTACTTTATTATTTCTTGTCTGCCTCTCTGGAATACCATTGGTTTTTTTTTTGTTTGTTTGTTTGTTTAAATGCTGCTTTGACCTAGTTTTAAGGCCCTGACCATAGACAGTCAGTTGTTACTTGATCAGAAAACTAAGCCCACACTACAGCTGCCTCCATTATGGGTACCATGTATCCAACTTAATCGCTCCAGGATTAGGTCCCTAATAACAGGGGACAACTTTTATGTCTCGAGCTCACAGAATTATTCAAATTAGCCATTCCACAAGAAGCCCACAAAACGTGGGCAACATTTTGTCACTTGCCACTCTTCAGTCCTTTCCTATATCTCGAGTTTGCTGTTACCGTGGCCTGGAGCACAACCAGTGTGATCTTTTATTTAGAGTTGCAACAAAGAGTTTTGCCTTTTATCTACTGAGGATAAAGGAGCCCAAGAACACAATGGATAAGTGCTCAGCTGATAACTGAAAGGTTGGCAATGAGAACCCACCCAGAGACTCCATGTAAAGATTGGTGGTGGTGGTGGTGATGTGCTATAGAGTCGGTTCTGACACATAGTGACCCTGTATATGGTTTCTGTGGCTGTAAATCTTCACAGGAGCAAGCAGAAAGCCTCATCTTTCTCCCACTGGTAGTTTTGAACTGCTGACAATGAGATTAGCATCCCAACTCATAACCACTACACTACCAAAATCCTATGGGGTACTTGCAACGTGTCGCATGGGGTCGCTATGAGTCAAAAATCAACCAGACAGCACCTGACAACAATAACAGTGTTTGAGGCAGGTCCACAAGACAGTGGGAACATCATTTACCCTCCAAAGAACCTATGGTGGTTGTGGTGGCATGCCATGGAGTCAGTTCTGACTCATAGAGACCCTGCATAGGGTTTCCGAGGCTGTAAATCTTTATGGGAGCAGAGGGCCTCATCTTTCTCCCACGGAACAACTGGTGGTTTCAAACTGCTAACCCTGAGGTTAGCAGTCCAATTTGTAACAACTATGCTACCAAAGAACCTACAGCCATACGTAATATTTTATCATTATAAAGCGCTCTCCTCTCAAGAGACTGGAGACCTTACTGTCGTATTCTCTGCAGTACCTCTAAGACCTATACATGCGTCAGCACAGAATAGATGCTCAACACATCTTTCGATGGCAAGGCTATCTTCAGGCCATGATGTTATTGGGCCTTGTATGATGATCCCACTGATTTTCATATAGTTTATGAATTGCTGTTGTTGAAATTAGGTGGGAAGTCTAAGATGTGAACCATTTCTAAGGCCCACAGCTGCTTGCTTCATCTCCACATTAGTTCATTAAGCATCTCCCATGTTTGCTGCTCACTTACCTGGAGAGGGAATGTTTAACAATCTATGGAGATGAAGGCAAGACAGAGTTATTTAAGGTCTCTAGCTCTTCTCTGAGTTGGAACAAATGAACATTTACAATAAGCTATGCATGTTTGAGCTACAGGTGCTTTGCTGAACTCCACTAAAAATTCAGACTCAATAAGTGAAGCATGCACAGTTTAACACACTTTTTAAAAATTAGATCCTTTCAAATAAAACTTGTAATATAATGTAAAAAACAACAACATATTAGTCATAGAGAGTAAATGTAATATGATGATATTAAAAAATGCATACAAAAAACACACACACACAAAACCATATACCAGGTCTATGTGTTGACTCGATGGCACTTAATAACAACAACAAAATATTGTAGAATGCAGAATTCTTTAGGGGAAAAGTTAGAGAGATGAAAACACCTTTTGAAGTGCAAAAACATATATGGAGAGATATCAAGAAATAGTAGCTTCACATTTTGATATTTTTGTTTAATAAAAATTTCTACCACCACTTGTGTATCAGTTTGTTATACTGTGGTGGCTTGAATACTGCTGTGATGTTAGAAGCTATACACGAGTATTTTGAATGCTGGTAGGGTCACTCATGGTAGACATGTTTCAACTGAGCTTTCAGATTAAGGCAGACTTGGAAGAAGGAGAGATGGACTGTTTCCAAATGTTTAGCCACTAAAAACCTTATAAATAGGAGTGAAATGCTGTCAGACTGCACCAGAATATTGCGTGTTGAAGCATGATGAATAGCATCAGAATACTAGAAGATATAGTGTCCCTCAGGTTGCAAAACACTCAAAATATGAAGAAGACTTAAAATCCTTACAGATGAAGACCAAAGACCACAACCTTAGGTGTGAGTTGTACCTCAGTGTAAAGAAAACAAAAATCCTTACCACTAGACTAATAAATAACATCATGATAAATGGAGAAAGGATTGAAGTTGTCAATGACTTCATTTTACTTGGATCCACCATCAACATTCACAGAAGCAGCAATCAAGAAATCAATGTATTGATTGTATTAGTCAAATCTGTTGCACAAGACCTCTTTAAAATATTGAAGAGCAAAAATGTCAGTTTGAGGACTAAGGTGCACTTGGTGTAAGTTATGGTGTTTTCAGTAATCTCATATGCATGCTAAAACTGGTTAAGAATAAAGAAGATTGTAGAACTGGTGCATTTGAGTTGGTGTTGGAGAAGAATATTAAGAATACGATGGACTGCTAGGAGAACAAACAAATCTGTGTCAGAAGAAGCACAGTCATAATGCCCCTTAGAAGCTAGGATGGTCTCTCATAGTTTGGACATATTAAAAGGATGGACTAGTCCCTGAAGAAGGACACAATGTTTGGTAAAGTAAAGGGGCAGTGAAAAAGAGGGAGACATCCACTGAGATGGATTGGCACAGTGACAGCAACAATGGGCTCAAGGACAGCAGCAATTGTGGGGTAGTGCCAGACCAGGCACTGTTTCATTCTGTGGGTCAGAACTATGGGTCAGAACCAACTTGATGGCACCTAACAACAACAAAAGATTTCTATGATTATGTAGCAGTACCTTTTGGGTTACTTTCACATATGGCTTTGGCATGGCTGGATCAAAGGTCTCCAACAATATCAGAGCTCATTTTTCATTCCTTTCTTATTCTGTTTTAAGATCTATTAAGTTTATCACCATACAGATTTTAACCTGATTATGTAAGAGCCTAAGGGAGAAAGACTGGCCACTGAAACATTCAGGTTGTTGTTGTTAGGTTCATTTGAGTCAGTTCTGACTCAGTAACAGCCCTTGTAAAACAAAGTGAAACATTACTTGGTCCTATGCCTTCTTCACAATAGTGGGGTGTTTGAACCCATTGTTGTAGCCACTGTGGCAATCCGTATTATTGAGGGTCTTTCTCTTTTTTTTGCTTACTCTTTACTTTACCAAGCATTATGTCCTTCTCTAGAGATGTGTCCCTTCTGATAATATGTCTGAAACTAACATCAAAATCTTACTACTCTGATTTCTAAGAAGCAATCTGGCTGTACTTTCTTCTGGATATATTTGTTCATTCTTCTGGCAGCCCAGAATATTCAGGGTCAGGCTACAACCTGCTAAATGTTTTATTTCCAATGCTCCTTTTGTTTTCCTTGAGTCTACTGTTTGGTAACTATTTCATCAGCTATGTCCTCTGGCCTGATAATGAATTGGTGCTCTGATGACTGACAACCTCAATGGAAGGAACACTGCTTTCCTAATACCTTCAGCAAACTTTCCAGTTATGAACCTGTGTGATCATCCTAGGTGGTGTCCCATCCTTGACTGTGGATATATTCACAAGTTCCCATCAAGTCCCTTCTGACTCATGGAGTACCCCCCATAGGTGTACTCCACAGGGTTTGCAATCACTGTCATAGCTCAGAAGTGTGTTTCGTTTGAAGCACCTCTGGGTGGACTGGAATCTTTCAACTTTCCATTAGCAGTCAAATACGTTAACTGTTTTCTCCATCAGGGACTCCTTAACTGCAGACAAAAGAATGAAATTCTCTCATTTACTAAGGTATGGGGTCAGCATCACCCAGACTCCATTTAGTGAAGACAGGAGAAGAGCAAGGAAGGAAAAAGCTTAGGTCCATTATTCTACCTTTTGCTATCACATTATACTTTCCAGTATTTCCATACTTCTGGCCATCATTTCCCTGCTCCTGAACACTAACTTTTCAGTCTAGTAACCAAGTTGAATCTCATGACTTAAAAGATCCTGTAAAGGATGAAATTTACCTTAGTCTTCTTCTGATCCACAGTGTTTAGTATAGAACTTGCACTAAGACCTCAATAAATAAGTGTTGGATTGTTGTAGACTTCTCTTTTTGCCATCTGACATTAGTTGAGAGGAAAAAACATATGAGATATAATTAACTCATAGAAGGGTTTATGCTATGATATTTGCTCCTTATGCATGATTTATCAGAATTCTAAATCTGTCTCCCCTTTGCCTGAGATACATTTGCTAAGTATATGCTCCCTGCTACCTTTCCCAGTGTATACCCACTTCACATTCCACTTCTTGCTTTTAAGACAGTTATCCACTAAAACCACATTGCATTGGGAACCAAGATATGCAATCCAGTCTGCGCAGTCTTTTAACAATTGAAGACAGAACTACTGTAGCTAAAGCAGAATAAATAAAGGGATTCTTAAGGCCATAAAAGCAGCATGACAAATTAGTAAGCACATGGCCCTAGAACCGAAGGGAGCTTCCCACCCAAGCTGAATCACCAGCTCACTGGTAGGAAAAATTGATTTGATACAAATGAAAGGCCAAACATTTATAAATCAACTAAACAAGAAGCTTAAGGGAGAACTTTTGGTCTTGGAAAAAAAAAAATTCTCCATGGGAATTAGAAGCTTGGACGTCTGTCAGGAGTTGAGACATGTACACATCTGGAGCATGTTGCTGGGATGCTTACCTTGACCAGTGTGAGGATTTTGTTCATGGTCCTTTCTTTCCTACTGTTCAAAAACCTACCCTATAAGGTCAGAAGACTTGTTGAAACTGTCAATTACAACTCCAAAATAAAACTGTAATTTTACCTTAGTTGTCTATCTTCACTGCCCCCACTCCAGTCCATTTTCTTGTTTGGACTACCAAACTGAATTAGCTAGTTATTAGATTTTATTGCTTCAATTTGAAAAGCAACAACAACACAACAGGATTAGCCCAAATAACAATAATAATAGAAGCTTTTGCTGTTAAGTTGACTCTAACTCATAGTGACCAAATGTATGTCATAGTAGAACTGTCTCAGTCTTTCTACACCTTTGCCAGCATTTGATGTTTATTGCTTTTTTCAGAACTTTACTATTAATACTGGTGCAAGATAACACCTTGTTGTTTTGATTTGCATCTCTCTGGTAGCGTAGTGGTTAC
>NW_006408599.1:10702756-10703320 GCF_000296735.1 Chrysochloris asiatica | reverse complement strand
TTTTAACCTTGGCACTTCTCAAAAATACTGGAGGTAGCTGTAGAATGCCCCTGGCTTTGGGTTGGTCTGATGTTTGTCTCATGATTAGACTTGACCTATGGATATTGGAGACAAATTCCTTAGAGATGAAGTCCTTTCTCAAATCAGGAGGCACCAACTATTACCAACAAAACTTATTGCTAATGATAAACTTAATCATTTGATTTAAAAAGTGTTTATTGGGGTTTGGAAAGTAACTACATGTCTCTTCTTTGTACTCTACGGTTTGGATGCAAATCACTAAGCTTAGAGTACACTCAGCATGGTGGTGGTGCTTTGGAGAAGAGAGAACTGTCTGTTGATCCCTTTGACCCAGTGTAAATCAATTATACACACTAAAGGAAGGTTGATAAAAACATAAAAACAAAGAACCAATTAGGTAAATTTCTTATCTAATATCTTTCAATGACTTTCCACTGCCCTGTCCCCAGGATAAATCCTAAATGTTATTCCTTCAGTATTATCTAACTGGAATGCACCCTACATTTGCATACACACACACACACACACACACACACACACACA
>NW_006408599.1:10700351-10701635 GCF_000296735.1 Chrysochloris asiatica | reverse complement strand
ACTCGTGTTATGGCTTATATTTCTTTTGGGTAAATACCAAGTAGAGGAATTGCTGGATCATAAGGTATTTCTATTTCCAACCTTCTGAGGAAGTGCCATATTGCTTTCCATAGTAGTTGGACCATTTTGCAATCCCACCAACAATGTAGGAGCGTCCGAGTCTCTCCACATCCTCACCAGCATTTGTTGTCCTCTACTTTTTTAAATCTTTGCTGTTATTGCTGGTGTGAGATGATAGCTCATTGTTGTTTTGATTTGCATCTCTTTAATGGCTAGTGATCCTGAACATTTCTTCGTATATTTGTTGGCTGCCTGAATCTCCTCCTTGGTGAAGTGTCTGTTCATGTCCTGTGCCCATTTTTTAATTCGGTTATTTGTCTTTTTCTTGTAGAGGTATTGTAGTTTTCTATATATTTTAGAAATTAGTCTCTTGTCTGATGTGTTGTTGCAAAAGATTTTTTCCCATTCTGTGGGTTCCCTTTTTACTCTTTTGGTGAAGTCTTTTGATGTACATAAGTTTTTAATGTTTGCTATGTCCCAATCATCTATTTGTCTACTTTTGTTTGTGTAATTTTCAAAATGATTGGTAGTCTGTGTATTCCCTGAATTAGAACCCTCATAGTTATCCCTATTTTTTCATTGATGACTTTCATAATTTTGGAGTTCACATTTAGGTCTTTAATCCATGCTGAGTTTGTTTTTGTATAGGGCATGAGGTAAGGGTCTTGTTTCAATCTTTTGCATATGGCTTTCCAGTTCTGCCAGCACCATCTGTTAAAAAGACTATCTCTTCCCCGTGCAATATACCTAGGCACTTCACCAAAAATCAGTTGTCTGTATGTGAATGGGTTAATTTCTGGATTCTCAATTATGTTCCATTGATCAATGTATCTTTCATTGTACCAGTACCAGGTTGTTTTGACCACCATAGCCATGTAGTAGATTTTGAAATAAGGAAGTGAGAGGCTTCCAACCTTGTTATTCTTCTTAAGCAGTGCTTTGCTTATCCTGGGGTCTCTTTACTTTCCATATAAAGTTTGTAATTGCCTTTTACATATCTTTGAAGAATGTCATTGGAATCTGGATTGGGATTGCATTATATGTGTAAATTGCTTGGGTAGTATTGACATTTTCACAATGTTGAGTCTTCCTATCCAGGAACATGGTATGTTCTTCCACTTTTGTAAGTCTCTTTTGGTTTCTTGTGGTAGTGTTTTGTAATTTTCTTTGTATAGGTCCTTTGTTTCTCTGGTTACATTTATTCCTAGATATTTCATCCTTTGG
>NW_006408599.1:10697016-10699298 GCF_000296735.1 Chrysochloris asiatica | reverse complement strand
GTTTGCCTAACCCTGGGTCCAGAGCTTTGTCACTTCTAAGTATCTTAGAAAGAATATAGAAATAATTTCTAGGATGGGAGTGGGAGGATTTTTTTCAGGGAAGGTTCCTCAGTGAAGGGACAGTATGTCCAAATGATTCCTACTTGCCTCAAATATGTCCTTGTTGGTGGTATTGTTAGGGAATCCTGCATTTTAGTGACCACTGAGAATGTATGGCCTTTGAGGCAGAATCTTTTTAGTAACGTCATTCCACTTCAGATGAAAAGCAAGTATTTTCATATATGCCACCTTCCTTTATTGACTTTCCAAGGGGTGAATGTACTGTTTGAAGCAAAAGAACAATGAGAAGCAGCTTTATGAAATGGAGAAAAACAAGAGCTTCAGAATTAGAGAGATGTGGTTTCTGACACCATCTCTGACACCATCTGTGACTTGGGATAAGTCAACAAGTCACTGGGAGCCTCTGTTCCTTCATCTGTGAAATAAAGACAGTATTACTCACTTGCAGATTGTTAAGGATTAACTGACATAAAATGCTATAAGCTCCTAGATCATAGTGAATTCCCCAAAATAGTCACAATTTCATCATTACTGTCACACTAGTAAACGAACACAATGCAGTTACAACAAACAAAAAACGACAAAAATTTGGTTTCCAGTGACCTTTAAACATAGTGTTTTATAATTTTAATGCCAGATATTGCCAGACAATTAGCTTGATTCACAGCTTCAAAAGGAAAGTTGTGTTTGGGAGGTAGCAAGGGAGAGAAACATACTCCTATGGTCAAACATGTGTTTGGTCAATACGAATGTGTAAGAGGGAAGCTAGAACAGGAAAGAGACATTTTTAGATCTTTATCATTGATAAGTATACTCTTGAGGAATAAGAAGTCATCCCTTAAGCAACTGGAGATCACTTGAGAAACATGGCATTTGTCATAGTTTGTTGAGCTTTATGTGTCCAGTGGATTGTTGGACATTTATTTTGGTAATGCATTGAGTTAGTGGGGTTAATAAAGTCATGTCACCCCTAATGACACCAAACAGATGGTTTAATTCTTCTTATAATCAATGTTTATGCTTTGGACAGTAAACTTCAGACCTCTGAAGTTTTACAGAATTCATATCCTTTAGAATTGTCCAGACTGAAAGCCCTACTGGAGCCTGGAATTCATTGGAAATTACAGAAGGAAGCAGGGAATTACAACAGATTGTTGACAGTTCTGTATTAGGGAAAATTAGATGCCATGGGAGTTGATATGAGGGCCCTCTAATACAGCACATGTGGCCAAGGGATTATACATTTACATAGAAGGAGTTGTCTTGCAGATGAAAATCAGATTATATTAAGAAAATAACCAAATGTAGTAAGTGGAAAGAGGGAAGGGTGGATGGATGGAGAAAATGTCTTTGGGTGTAGGAATAGCATGTGCAGAAGCATGAAGATAGGAGAGAACATGACACATTCTGGAAACTAAACAAAGATCAGCTGTGGCTGGAGGTAGAGTGGCTGGAAGGACAATGACGAGTCATAGGATAGAGAGGAAAGTATTTGCTAGACCTTGAGGAGTCTAACTATTCAAGTAGATTGAACTTCATCTTTGGGGTGCTGGGAAGCATCTGAAATGTTAAGTTGGGGCATGGCATGGTGAGATATTACTGGAAGCCCTATAGAAGATTGACTGGAGGTGGGATGTGACAAAGGAGAAGGAAAAGGAAAAAAATTAGGAGAAGGAAAAGAGGAAGGAGGTGAAGAAGAAGGAAGAAGAGAAGTACCACTACTTCACCCAAGTAGATTATATGACCAAAAATTCAGGAGCCCCTCTTATGGCTTCAGATGACTCTACTAATGAAAAAAATAGGATCACCACATGAAATGATCTTGACAATGAACTGTAGGTAGTGCATTTGATTTTGCAGTGACTGGAGTAACACTCTCAGAATGCGGCATTGGAAAAGTGACTTACCTAAAAGAACAAATATCAAGTAAGTTCACATACGGTTCTTGAAAGCCATAGAATACATTGTCAAACACCTTATTTTGCTTGAATCTACAATCAATACTCATGTAAAGAGCAGTCAAGAAATCAAATGACATATTGAATTGGGCAAAAGACCTCTTTCAAGTGTTAAAGATAAAAAATGTCACTTTGAGGACTAAGATGCATCTGGCCCAAAGCATTGTATTTCCTGTTATCTCATATGCATGTGAAAGTCAGACAACAAATAAGGAAGACTGTAGAAGAATTGATGCATTTGAATTATGGTGTTGGTGAAGAATA
>NW_006408599.1:10687443-10696916 GCF_000296735.1 Chrysochloris asiatica | reverse complement strand
GTAATGGGATATGCATTGGGTTCCTAACTGTAAGGTCAGTGGTTCAAACCCACCAGAAACATTGTGGGAGAAAGATGAAGCTATATGACCCTGTAAAAAATTAGTCTCAGAAAATCGAGAGAGCATCTCTACTCTGTCCTGTAGAGTTACTTTGAGTCAAATTGGCTTGATAACAGTGGGTATAGTATTACTATCATTTATAATTTTAGGCATTCTTCATAATGATAATTGCAAATTACTTTTTTTTTCATTAAAAATATGTATATTTTTTTTTACGATTTATTTTTGTTGTTGTTGTTAAATGCCTGACTCATAGACATCCTGTATAGGATTTCAGAGCAGTGACTGGTGGGTTTGAACCACTGACCTTGAGGTTCGCAGTTCAGTGCTTATCCTACAGCACCATATTAGGAGTCCATACAACAGAGGAAAGAAAATATTGTTCACTGTTTCCATCTAGAGACTTGAATGTATCATGGGAGCTGTGTAACAATGTGCTGGAGGTTTAACTAAATAATAATAAAAATAATAATAACCTGATCCAGACCCAGGTTAGTCATTTTCAATCATGCTAAGCACCTCAATTTTAGAGTGCCTTCACACAGTTGTTTATCTGAAATTCAAATGTAACTGGGCTTTCTGTGTTCTATCTGGCAACCCTGGGAAGAAATGAATGAAGAAAGGTAGAGAAGAAGGAAGGAAGCAAGAGAGGGATGAATGAGGGAGGGAGGGAGAAAAAGAAGGATGAAAGGAAGGAAGAATAGAAGGGAGTTATAAATCAGGCTACCTTAACTTTGTGCCATTTGACTTTTGATTCATTGACTTCAGATTCAAAAGGGGGTGGGGGGTGAAGTCATCTGGTTATAATTTGACATTTCAAGAGGGAAAGAATAAACTAGTCAGAGTGCCCAGAAATTCTCACTGTGCTCTGACAAATTGGCTCTGACTACCATGTGGTGTACCTTATAACTTGGTAAAGGAAGGAAAGGAATGTACTGATCTACAGAACACATTCCAGTCCAGTGTCAGCCAGATTTTGCCATGTAAATACATAAATGGAAATTATGATTGTATTTCCCATTCCTGAAAATTTACTTAACATGACTCCAGCCTTGATAGCTGACTCTCCTCTCAATGCATAGCTCAGAACAGGAAGCTCAAGACCCTGTAATCATTTTGGTAATGTTTTATTTCTTAAGCACAATTGTTGGTATATGAATATTAATCAGTTTACTCTTTGTACAGATTTTGTCCATCTAAAATATTTCATAGTATATTTTAAAATAAAATAAAATGCAGAGTGGTTTAATAAAGAATGGATTTGCTTATAGAAAATATTTGCTTGTGCCCCAGAGTAGTCACATTTTTTCATTTCCTTCTTTTTTACGCTCCAACAGCATTGCATTAATTTGAGGCATTTTATGTTCCATTTGAAGCTATCTGATTTATTTTTCAGCTAATGTATTATACTTCGACTTCTGCCTTGGAAAAACTTACAGTTTAATTTCTTCCTTTCACTTTATTTTATTATTATTTTTAAAGACAACCCATAATCATCGTACAAGATGATTTAGGAATTTTTCTCTCTACTGAGAGACCTTCTGTTTCAATTTCCTGTATCCATATATAGCACAGTTCTCATCAGTTCCCCTAGTCTCTGTGTTACTCTTTTTACATTGCGTTATAAAAATATTTTTGTAGGTCTATCTTACCACCATTTGAGCATTCCTGAAGCAAAATAACTGAGCCTTATTAGTACTTCTACCCCCTTGGTTTGAACTGCAAAGTTGGTAGTTCAAACTCACCAGCCACTCCTTGGAAACCCTATACAGGGTTGCTATGAGTCAGAACAAAAACTGACAGCACAAAACATAAAAACAACAGCACTCCCTGTATTTAGCAATATGCCTGACCATATTTATTGAAGTAAACTTACCCTGGAAATTCCCTGTTTACACATCTCAGTTTTATCCACTATAAGATTTCTATTGATTTCTCTAAATATCTACACATTCGCACACATGTGCAACATGCACACAAATGCGCAACACAGGTTAGAGTAAATTTTCTGGCCATATATTAGTTTCTTAAAGTGAAGCCTACCTCTCTTTATTCGCAAAACATCAGAGCAAATCCAAGCTTATATATATATATATTTTTTAAGTGAGAAAAGTAAAACCCAGAGAAGGACTGTGACTAGAATAAGATGGCACCGAAGTGGGAACCAGATCATGATGATGCCTGTTGATGGATGTTGAAAAATAGGTTGTCAAATTTCCCAGCTGCCCTAACCACTCAGAAAAGCCAGGTGAATGGGGCTTTCACTTGTTGTTGTTGTTAAGTGCCATCAAGTCCGTTCTGACCCATAGCTACCCTGTATAGGGTTTCTGAGGAGCGACTGGTGAGCCTGAACTGCCAAACTTGTAGTTCAAACCGACTTTGCTGTCCAGCTCATTAACCCACAGTGCCACAACTAGGGTTTTCACTGGTACAACCTAAACACAGTTTAGGTCTCCAAAGAGCTGCAGATAGAAGTGGCCACAGTAATTGCCATTAATGTAACATTTTCATATTGCCCTGGACCTGGTCTGCCCTGGCAGTCCTGCTTCCTTCGGGTCAGAAGGCTCACTGGCCAACACATTCATACTTGTGGATTCTTTGAAGTTCTTTCCCCTAGAGTCTTCTTAGCCTCATCTATTGGAGGCTTTGATGGAGGCTTTCCTTTCCACATTCTGCTGATCTGAGGTCATTTGATGTGAATGGAAACAGAGGAGTTGGCTCTCTGAAAATACTTCTTGCAAAAACAAGTCGCTTCTTTTCAAGTTGCAGATTCCATTAACTAACTAAACAGGCCTTTATGTATTTGGCATCAGATGTGGGATTGCCCTACTCTTTCCCCTTCTGAATTTTGGAGGTAAGAATGATCTATTCTTAAGGATTTACAGGGCCAACCTGGAGGGAGCATTACAGATTTAATTTCTTAGATCAGCTGTCCTCTCTCTTAGAAAGTAGCTGCCTCACCACTCCCCTATCCTAAAATGCTCCAAAAGAAAAGCCAAACTAGTTGTGATCAAGTTGGTTTTTATTCATGGCTGGCCCAGCTGCACATAGAGTCTTCAAGACTGTGACCTTTCAGAAGCGGATCACCAGACTTTTCTACCCAGTTAGTTCTGGGTTGGTTCAAATCAATCTTTTTTTTTTGTTTTGAACAGCACTTAACTGTTGTTCCATGCAAGAACTCCTCTTGAAAAAGTAATATCTTATTTATTACCTGTCCCCATTTCCATGTTGGAGTCCTGAGGTGGCACTGTAAGGTCTATAGTACAAACTGACCAGCTGCTCCTTGGAAACCCTATACAGAGTCGCTATATGTCAGAACCGACTCGATTGCACTTAACAACAACTATTGTCAAGCTAGAGGATACACAACTGAATTATCATGCCTTCTCTCCTTTTTCTCACTCAAATCTGTGGGGAACTCCAGGATAACCCTATCTGGTCCCAGATGAATCCAAATCCAAATATTCTCAAAGTTAGAAGAGTCTGTTGACTACACACATCTTACATTTTCACAAACAGGGAAACAAGGACAAAAGGGAAGAATCATGTCCAAGTACTCACAATGTTAGAACCAGTATTAAACACAAGTTTTCTGGTTTTCCCATTCCAGATTTCAGAACTTCAAGGAATTCTCAAACAATAAACAAAAAAGGCCTCCAGGATTGTTAAAATTTGCCCCCCAAAAGTTCCTATCTATTTGTTCTTTCATATTTCCTTTCTCATTTCTTTTCTCTCTTCGATTGTTTATTCATTTTTTTAGATTCATCCATTTTGCTTACTTTGCCTGAAATTCTTTCCTCTTCTTTTCAATTTGTTCTTTAAAAAAGCCCAGCTAAGTCACTTCTCTGTGCAGATTTCCTCCTCATATGTGAGAACCAAACTTGGCTGCATCTAAATTCCTGGGGAATTTATTACAAAAAAAAATAAATAAATAAATAAAAAGAAAGAAAGAATTCCCTGTGTTTCATGCCCAGGAATTCTCAAATTGGAGGCTTGGAGTAGATGCAGGAGTTTACATTTTTAATAAGCACACCAGATCACATCTGAAAAAGAACAAAGTTTGGGCACCTTTTATAGACTTTTCAATTGGACTGGCAGTTGTGGGTATCTACAGGTATTAAGGTTATCTTCTAGGATATTTTAGTATAATACATACTCTCCATTGTGCCCATTTTGTTCCAGATAAATCTCTGCTTTAGTTAGTGACTCATACTCTATAGGTGTTTTGTGACACAAATAAGTCTTAAAATAGCTCAAAAAAACTAATGGCTACTATCATCATAATTTTATACAATGTCTTATTTTACTCTGAAGTTGCCCACCCAACTGGAATTTAATATTCCTGAAGACCTGGATTTTGTCTATGTGGATCCCCTGCCAGCCCCTAGAATTATGATTAGCAGATGATAGGCATTGAGGACTTACTTGTTGAATGAATGAATGAATGATCATGTGAGTGAAGAAATATCATTCCTATCTGGCTGTGAACTTTTTAAGCACAAAGATTGATCTTATGCATAACTGAACCCCCTGCACCTAGAGGAGTAGCTGGCACAGATCAAGTGTTAATATATTTTATATTGAGTTATGTTCATTCTTTCAGATCATTAATCTAGCAACAGGATTTAATTGAGAACATTTCACCCAGTGGGAGCTCATTTTCATTCCCATTTTACTACTGTTTCTCTGCCAGAGATAACTTACTTATTTCTGAATAGTAGATTTATTATAATAAGTACACACACTTCTTCAAATTTTAACATATAAATATGGGCTTCAATAGTACTAATTTTATAGCATTTAATTTATATTTAATTGGGAAATGGCAGAATCATAGGAGAGAGGATTGAGCGATCAACTACCTAGAGTTCTGAGGAAAAGAATATTGGAAAAATCAAAAAAGAATGACAAGACGCTTGTGATGAAGACTGGGATGGTAAATTTTAAAACATTTCCTTCCCCCATACCAAAAGAAAGAAAAGAAATGAGAAATATCTACATCAATAAAGAGTGGATGGTGAGTTTGGCTTGCTGAATCTATTCTAAGTAAGGGGTACACAGCCATGCATTTCAAGGATTGATGTAATAATGAGCTTCAAAGACTTACTGGGAAGATAGAAACTGCACTCCAGACACTCTGAGTCTCATTGTAACAGTCTCCCAGCAATTCTCAAACTTTGAGGACAAGTAGCCTAGAGAAGAAGGCTCCATGAAGAAGAAAAACCTCTCTGAAACATAAGATGTGAACAGTACAACCTACGCCTTCAACTCAAAAGGCAGGGTTTGGTAGGCTAAGCTGTTGTTTCCAATTTTTCATTTCTCTGTGAAAGTACAATAAGCCTTCAAAATGTTCATGGGATAATTCCATTATCTTTTTATTTCATTTATCAACAAACTTTTTGATGTCCCTTCATATCAACCATCCACATCCTTGCCTCATGGGGGAGTTGATTGCATACACTGCCACGTGACTTTGAAGTCAGACACTGACTGGCTTTGCAGGGAGGATGTTAGCAAACATGATGCAGGAGAGATGAGAAATGTGTTTCTGCTTATGTCACCATGAGCATATAGCCCTGGTGGTCACTGCCTCCTTAGACTGGACCACAGAAAATACATGAAGAATAGACTTGAACCACACCTGCAGCCTGCAACAACTATGTCCAACAGAGCCCATTTGAAGTCTATTAACACTCAAAAATGTGTAACTATTTTCTTCAGTTACACTAGTGATTTGAAGAAGCCCTCATGGCATAATAATTAAGACCTGGGATGCTAAACAAAAGTTTGGCAGTTTGAACCCAACTAGAAGCTCAGGTAATTTGCTTACAGAAAGATTTCCATTGTTGTTCAGTCAATTTCTACTTGTAGTGACCTTATAGGAGAGAACAGAAGTTCCCTGTATGGTTTCCAAGGCTCCTGGTTTGGTGCTGTAGTATAAACAGTGGACTGTGAATCACAAGGTCATCAAACCCATCAGCTGCTCCTCAGAAACCCTGTACAGGGTTGGTATGAGTGCAAATCGACCTGATGGCACTTAATAACAACAAATCTTTACGGAAACAGACTGCCACATCTTTCTTCTGTGGAAACCAAATAGGGTGGTTTTACTCTGTTAAATGGGTCATTCTAAGTAGAAAATCAACTCGATGGCTCTTAGCAATCAACACACTGTGACTTATCTTCATTTTCCTTCTATAACATGATTTTAAGATTCTTCACTATTATTTCCCAATTTATCAATAACTCTCTAAAATACATCTCACAAAACTGACCTGATTCCTAATTTGATCAAATGCTTAACCCCTTTCCTACTTTCCACACAGGTGGAGTCCTGGTGCTTGGCACACAGCATGGCTTCCATGAGTGATTGATAGACTGACTGGTCCCTAGGATGCCAAACTTAGGAGACCATTCTTGATTTTTCCCAGAGTCTACATGAACTGACGGGCTCAGCACACCCCTGGGTACGTGCCAGTCACTCCTACTGTTGCTCTGGGTTTCTGGGTTGCCAGTGTCTGCCTAGCCCTGCTAGCTTTTCAGGAGCCAACAGTTTCTTGGGGTTGGCACCACATGCATGGATAATAGGACAAACATCTGAGTTGGCAGCAAGGGATGACAGAACTTTCCTAGGTAAGAAGCCAAGGCTGGCAGATTTCCTGCCACCATTCAGCTCCTGGAGGGTTGGTAAATCCACATGGCCATGTCTGGTGTACCAGTCCTCACGGGTGGAAAGTCTTAGAGAGACATGGGATACTGGTCTCCTCTACAGTTCCGTTTTCCTTTGAGCTCTCTCATGAAGGACCAGTGAATACCCACTGTTTAAGAGCCTAGTGACAGTCTTAAGAACAAGTGAGCAGTGTGAGTGATTATTTTCAATTCCCTCACTTGAAAAATGGGGAACATGGTAATAAAAATATTGCAGAAACTATTTTTGGTAGGGAGGTGATGATCAAACGAGGTTAGGCAGTAACACTAATTCTGTAGATGCCAATACTTAGAGCTCTGTCACTGGACCTGTTCTCAGACTATTTCTGATAAAGCTCACAGCACCCTGAGATTGAGTATGTAACGCCCATTTCACAAATGAGCAAAACTGAGACTTGGGAGATTTCATTAACTTGCATGAGTTCATATAGCTAATGAGTATACATTTTTTTCAGTGCTTGGTTGGGGTGGTTATATGCCGTGGAGTTGGTTCTGACTCATAGTGATTTCTGACTGCATAGGATTTCTGAGGCTGTAATATTTACAGGAGCTGAAAGCCTCATCTTTTCCCCATAGAGCAGCTGTTTTAAACTTCTGATCTGACGCAGCTAGATTTATAATCCAGTATGCTTCTAGAGTCCTAGTGTGGTGCTGTATGATAAGCATTAGAACACAAGGTCGGTTTGAATTGCAAGGTTGTTGGATCAAACTCACCTGCTGCTCCTTGAAAACCCTTTACAAGGTCGTTATTAGTTGGAACCAACTCGTCAGCACTTAACATGCTACCAAAGTTCCTTTTCTTAGCACTTAGTGAGCACTTAATTTTATCTTGTTGAATCAATAAAAATGCCAGATTTGGGGTTAAGTTCAGGATGGCTCCAAAATCCTTGTCCTCACTAGCACTAAACCATAAAGTTCTGCTCACCTGTGAGAATCTGTTCCCATTTGGTCATTGGTTCTATTCTCCAAACTGATAAAACTGTGAGTAAGATCCCATCAGACTCTCTGGACCTTAGTCCTGTCCATTTGCATCTTTGTGGGTTATCAAAAGGAGCCGTGGTGGCACAGTAATTCAGCATTAGGTTGCTAATGAAAAAGTCAGTGGTTCTTCTAACTCTCCAGCCTCTCTGTCGGAGACAGATGAGGCTGTCTGCTTCAGTAAAGATTTTCCAGCCTTGGAAACACTATGAGGCAGTCCTTCCCTGCCCTATCGAATCACTGTGAGTTGGAATCAAGTGGACACCAACAGGTTTTATCTTGGGTGGGCTATAGATATACCACCTGTGCCAACTATAAAAGATATGTTAGTGCCTGTTAGTACATGATGCTTGAAGATGTCAGGTTCTGACTGGAAGACATGGAAGAGAAAGAGTGCATAATAATATTCATTGAACATTTAAATCTTCTATGTACTTTGTTCTGCATTATGTATGCAATGTCATTTTATTTATTTATTTTTATTTGTATATGTTTTTATTGTGAGGTTTACATGGAAGAATATCACTTTTACATGCATCCTATCATATTTTGTTTCATTGCAATGATTATAATCCCCTCCATGAATAATCAAATAACCAAAGGGTACAAAGGATACACCCCACTGGCCTGCCCTCGAGCCATCAGCACACAGACCCCCTTCGTACCTGAGTTCAGTGTCCCCAGCTGCTCCATCTGTCCACTACATGCTCTCTGTCTCAATCCCTGGAATCTCTGCCTCTCTGGGGTAGGGTCCCGCTCTCCACTTTTCTCACTTGATGGTCCCAGGAACCTCTGCTCCTGGGCTAAATAATCAATTATTCCCCTCCTTTTGTCAAAAAACATTTACCTCTATATTTCCTACCCTCACAGTCAATCCTGATGGCAATTATTCACTATTGTACCACAAGAGTCTTATCCCCATTTCCTTTCACCAACCCAGTCCCAACAGATTGGTAATCATTCAGTGAAGTTTCTACCTACCCCTGCCCCATCTGGAACTAGGCTCCCTCTTGAAAGCTTGTAAACCAGTCACTTTGTGCCTTTATAGGCCCCCAACTTTGGGTAGCCAATGTCTAAGTTGCCCATCCGTGTCAACCCTGTATACTGAGGGGGTGGGAGTGATCCTCACTGTAAAGATTTGTTGACTTTTTTGAGCTATTACATGCGTAAGTATAGGTAAAGTTCATCAAATTGTAGCAGGTTACTCTTTTTTCCCCCCCTTTTCTTTCTTCTTCTAGTTGAGTTCTGATCATCCAGCCATTGAAGCCAGGTCAAGTGGGTAATAGTTGCAAGTATGGGTGTTCTTGTGCATCTCCCCTCACTTCATATCAGCTGGATATTTCACTCTCTGCTCTAGTCCTCTGTGGCCATGTCACTGCCTCTGGGCCTAGGAGTCACCGGGTCTTGCCTTACTGCTGGCCATCGAAGACTCCACCTGGGTTCACGGGGGTCTATTGAATGTGGTCAGACTTAGCTCGCAACTTTATTGCTGTTTTCCCCCCTCTTCCCCTTATCAGTGACCAGCGTGCTTACCAGCCAGACCACCTGCCTGCACATGTATTCCTCTTGAGTCTCACTCTTGGAAGGGAGTTCACTCTGAGGGGTCCCGACCACTTGTCTTGATGGCTCCTGGGTGAACAGCTTACTTGTTCTTGTAGTAATCAATCAGATTGTCATTGTTGTTTCAGATTTTTCCTGCCAGATACTTCTTTCACGAAGTATCTTCT
>NW_006408599.1:10685290-10687343 GCF_000296735.1 Chrysochloris asiatica | reverse complement strand
GGCACACAACAACAAATGGCTAATATTCAAGTTCACCCGTTGCTCCTTAGAAACCCTATACAGGGTCGCTATGGGTTGGAACCAACTCAATTGCAGTTAATAATGACAATTGGCTAATATGAAGTCCTGCTGTGGCACTGGAGGATCAGAACTGGACCGCAAGGTCAGTTTGAACTACAAAGTCACCTGTTCAAGCTCATCAGCTGCTCCTCAGAAACTCTATGCAGGGTCTCTATGAGTCAGAACTGACTCAAGGACACTTAACAACAAAAGCAAATGACTAATAATGGTGAACATTTCTTTCTATGTTTGTTGGATGCCTGAATATCTTCTCTGGTGAAGTGTCTGTTCATGTCTTGTGCCCATTTCTCATTAGGCTTGTTTGTCTTTTTCTTGTGGAAGTTTTGTAATTTTGTATCAGTTTTACATATTAGTCCCTTATCTGATATTTCATTGCAAAAAAAAATATTTTTTCTCAGTTTGTGGGAGTCCTTCTCACTCTTTTGGTGAAATCTTTTGATACACATAAGTGTCTAATTTTTAGGAGGTCATAATCATCTATTTTGTCTTCACTGTTTGTACGATTTTTGTAACATCAGTTCTTGATCGTATTGTACCTACTTGTTTTTTTTTGTTTTTTTTTTGGGGGGGGGAGGGGGTTCTTTGTCACCGTGACAGTATAGTCTTTCCATCTTCTTTTGATGCTTTCTGCATCATTCAATATTTTACCCATAGCATCTTTCAATTTTTCAACCTGAGTATTACCTTTTTTTTTCTGAAGTTTGAGAAATGCTAAGCATGTTCTTCCCATTTGGTTTTCTAACTTCAAGTCTTTTCACATTTCACTTGTATTCTTTCCTCCATCTTCTTGAGTTGTCCTTTAAAAATTCTGTTAATATATTTGCTTCATCATTTATTCCAATTGCTTTAGTTTCTTTATATTCAAGAGCAAGTTTTAGAGTCTCTTTTAACATCCCTTTTCATCTTTTTGGTTTTTAATGACATTTTTATTTCTTCCTGTATGTTATTCTTGAAACCATTCCACAATTCTGCAGGTTCTTGATCATTAGTTTCCAGTGCATCTAATCTGTTCTTGAAATGGTCTCTAAATTCATGTGTGATATAATCCAGGTACTATTTTGGATTTCATAGACTTCAAAATACAGTGCAACTAGACATTGAACTGCTAGAGATTCAGGTTAGATTCAGACGAGGACATGAAATGACAGATATCATTGCAGACGTCTGCTGGATCCTGGCTGAAAGCAGAGAATATCAGAAAGATATTTACCTGCACTTTATTGACTAAGCAAATGCTTTTGAATATGTGGAGCATGATAAGCTATGGATAACATTGCTAATGGGTATTCCGGAATATTTCATTGTGCTCATCAAGAACCTGTACATAAACCAAGAACCAGTAATTTGAACAGATTTGAATGGCTTAAAATCAGGAAAAATATGTATCAGGGCTGTATGCTTTCACCAAATTTATTCAATTTGTTTGCTGAGCTAATAATCTGAGAAACTGGATTATATAAAGAAGAATGTGGCATCAGATTTGAAAGAAGTTTTATTAACAACTTGCAATATATAGATGATGCAACCTTGCTTGCCAAAAGCACAGAGTACTTAAAATACTTACTGATGAAGATCAAAGACTACAGCCTTCAGTGTTAGTTATAATTCAATGTAAGGAAAACAAAAATCCTAACCTCTGAAGCAGAAATAATACCATGATAAATGGAGAAAAGCCTGAAGTTGTCAAAGATCTCATTTTGCTTGGATCCACTATCAACACTCATGGAAACAACAATCAAGAAATCAAATTACTTATTGCATTAGGCAAGTCTGTTGCACAAGACATTTAAAAAATGTTCAAGAAGAGTAAAGATGTCAGTATGAGGACTAAGGTGCACCTGACCCAAGCCATAGTATTTTTTTTTAAATTCCTCTAATACCTGTTTTCTGGAAATGTCCTTGTTTTGCCATCATATTTAAGGGACAGTTTTTCTAGGTATATGATTCTTGGTTGGCCATATTTTCTTTCTTT
>NW_006408599.1:10683524-10685190 GCF_000296735.1 Chrysochloris asiatica | reverse complement strand
ATGGGTTGTATGAATCAGAATCAGCACAATGACACCTAACTGCAGCAAGAAATAGTTGTGGTTTTATATTCTGTAAAAAAAAATTACAAATGAGGAAAGTGTCAGTTTAACCAAAGCTGGTGTCCTACCTCCGTCTAATAGACCTAATTGGAGGCACTGGCAGTGTATGTCAGTGGAGGTAATTGTATATTCTTTTGTGCAACATATTTGTTGAACAGGTGGAGCAATCTTTTTAAAGAAGAAGAAAGGACCTACTTAAGGCCATAAATCAAATGAATGAAAGCCTAGTTGTTGTTTTAAGTGTCATCTAGCTGGTTCCAATAAATAGTGGCCCGTACAGGGTTTCCAAGGAGTGTCTGGTGAGCTTGAACCCATGACCTTGTGGTTTGTGACCTTGTGCTCCAGGGCTTACAAACAATAGTCTTTTGTTCTTTTCCTTACAAAGGTTAGGTAAAATTATTACAGCAATCTATTCTTTAGAATAATATGCCCAAAGGTATGCTCTCTAGGATGCATCAGTAGTAAATGGCTGTTGTTGTTGTTCTTGTGTGCAGTGGAGTTGGTTCTGACCCATAATGACCCTGTATAGGGTTTCCAAGGAGCAACTGGTGAACTTGAACTGGCGACCTTGCAGTTCAAACCTATTTAGCAGTCCAGTGCATTAATCTGCAGTGCCACACCAGGACTCTAGTAGTAGATGGTAGTAGCTGTTAATGTAGGTTTGGAGAGCACAGGCAATGGGGAGCTTGATCTTCATACTCATATATGATTGGAAATGATGGCAAAAAAGTTAAACAGATTTCTCTATGACAGGATATTTAAGAAATTTGAGTATATTAGTTGTTGCTGTTAGTTAACTAGATTCCATATCATATTGACCTTATATATGGTTTCTGAAACTGTAAATATTCATGGGAGCAGAAAACCTCATCTTTCTCCCATGGAGCGGCTACTAGGCTCTAACCACCAAACTTGGGGTTAACAATCTAGTGCTTTTTCCTACAGAGTCACCACACTTCTAATATGTTCCTACACCTTTCCATCAGCCTAAGGTGTGGGATATGACATTAAAGTGACATGTTTTTCATAAATTATGCTCATCATACTGACTTCTTTAGCATCTTCAAGATTGACACTATAATTATATACGAGATGAAAAGCTATTCTGGTTTCATCTGCATTTCATATTGTGTATTTAATTTAACTATGTATCACTAGAAGTTAATCGGCTTTTCTTGAAATTCTACTGGAAGTCTATGACAGATAAAATGCTTTGACTTCATAAATCAATTAATCGTTTTCTAGTTTTGAATGTTTTTTAATCTACTGCAAGAGATTTGGCAATATCTACGGTTTTCAAAGGTCTCATTTGTCTTGTGACTGTGAATCTTCTGCCTTCATAAAAATTGTTTCCTTTCACTGTAGCATCAGAGTATAATCTTATATATGATGCAAATGAGAATCCAAGCTGAATTCAGTCACATGTGGTCAACAAATGCAAATAACTGAAGTGATCATCAGACAAAGGGCCATTGTCTCGGATTAGTAAATTTCCTCTGCTGTTATTTGTTGGGAGACTTTCAATTCTGACTCATATTAACCCCAGGTGAAACAGTAGAACTGCACCACAGGGTTGGTTAGTTGTTTTGTTTTGTTTTGTAATCTT
>NW_006408599.1:10681232-10682439 GCF_000296735.1 Chrysochloris asiatica | reverse complement strand
TGTCTTTTGTGGTATAGAGGAATCCAACTGATTTTTGTATGTTGATCTTATATCCTGCCATTTTGCTGAGTCTTCCAATGAGGTCTAGTAGTTTTTTTCTGAGTCTTTGAGGTTTTCTACATATAGGATCTTATCATATGCAAATAGAGTTTTAAGTCCTCTTTGACAATTTTGTTGCTGTTAGGTGCCATCAAGTCAGTACCGACCCATAACAACATTATACACAGCAGAATGAAATACTGCCTGATCCTGGGCCAACCTCACTACTGTTCCCATGCCTGAGTCCATCAATGCTGCCACTTGGTCAGTCCATCTTGTTGGGGGTCTTCCTCTTCTTCTCTAACACTCCACCTTACCAAACACGATATCCTTCTCCAGCGACTGGTCCCTCCTGACAATATGTCCAAAGAATGAGAGACAAAGTTTGGCCATCTTTGCCTCCAGGTGCACTCTTCAAAAATGGATCTATTGGTTCTTTTGGCAGCCCATGGTACTTTCAGTATTCCCCTCAAAAATCGTAACTCAAAAGCATCAACTCTTCTATGGTCTTCTTTATTCACTGTCCAGCTTTCACACGCATATGAAGTTATTGAAAACAACATGGCTTGGGTCAGGTGCACCTTAGTCCTCAAACTGACATCTTTGCTCTTCAACACTTCAAAAAGGTCTTGTGAAGCAGATTTGCTTAATGCAATACTTTATTTGATTTCTTGACTGCTGCTTCCATAAGTGCTGGTTGATAAAAGAAGAATGAAGTCCTTGATAACTTCAATCTTTTCTCCGTTGATAAGAATGTTGTTTGCCTGTGCTTTATTGACTACACAAAGGCTTTCAATTGTGTGGATCATGACAAGCTATGGACAACATTGCAAAGTATGAGTATTCTGGAAGACTCAATTGTGCTCATGAGGAATCTGTACTTGGACCAATAGACAGTTGTTTGAACAGAACATGGGAACACTGAATGGTTTAAAATTCAAAAAGGTGTGTGACAAGGTTGTATTCTTTCACCATACGTATTTAACCTGTATGCTGAGCAAATATTCCCAGAAGCTGGGCTCTATGAAGAAAAACATGGCATCAGGGTTGGAGGATGACTCATTAACAAGCTGTGCTATGCAGATGATACAACCTTGCTTGCTGAAAGTGAAGAGGACTTAAAACATTTACTGATGAAGATCAAAGAGCACAGCCTTTGGTATGGATT
>NW_006408599.1:10680004-10681132 GCF_000296735.1 Chrysochloris asiatica | reverse complement strand
TTGCTGAAAGTGAAGAGGACTTAAAACATTTACTGATGAAGATCAAAGAGCACAGCCTTTGGTATGGATTACATCTGAATGTAAAGAAAATCCTCACCACTGGGCCAATAAACAAGGTCAAGTTAGAGGCATTAAAACGAGGGTTGTCATGTTTTAAAACTGAGGGAGTGCACATAATGCAGCTGACTTATGTTGAATGGACCACCATACTTTGAAAAATGCTATCATTGCATAGGCCGAGAAACAATGTGTCCCAGAATCTTGTTTATCTCTCACCGCTGACAGACTTTTTAAATTTGAGGTTCTCTGATATTCAGATTAAATGTTCAGGTTATTTCTCAGAAGCATTATTATCATCCCAACCATAGTTTTAGTTTTCCTCTGAGGATTCAAGGTGTTTTCAGTTTAAAATCAATGAAAATTTGATTTGACTTTTTAAAATTTCTAATACACAAGACAATTTATAATCTAAAAAAAGTAGACGAGGAAATGCATTACTTAATATTAAAAGCAATATACACATCTATTTTCATCCTTAAATTTTATTTTTTAAATCCTTATTCATGTTTGCCACATTTTGTTTCTTTTTTCCATGTTCACACATCTGAATGACATTTTAAAGACAGTCAAAAGAGCAAAAACTGAAACATATGATCTTAATTAAGTTTGAATGAGTGTTTTCCTAACTTATAATTATAGTTTAAAAAGTTAGTACTTTATTTTAGAGAAAAAAGTGGAAGTTTACAAGTCTATTCTTGCTCTATTGAGTTAAAACAAAAATCTATTGAGTCAAAATAAATATAGGGCAGAATCATTTATCTCCCTAGGTCAGAATTTCTAATTATAATTAAATAATTCCAAGGCTTGAATAGTGAGGGGTATGGAAATTATCTCTATTACAAGTGTACTCTTTAGGATTGTATCTTAACCACCTAGAAAGTCTTCTCTGATTATACAAATACTCATTATCTTTCCCTCTTTGAAATTAGTAAAGACTGACAGTACAGCCTCAAGAACTGACTCAGCAAACATGAAAATAAACACTTCATTTTCAATCATTTTTACACGAGTATAACACTGAATCTTCCCCGCTACCTCCCTGCAAAACCATTTGGTGTGTTTAAACCA
>NW_006408599.1:10670706-10678229 GCF_000296735.1 Chrysochloris asiatica | reverse complement strand
AACTGCTGACCTTAAGGTTCGCAGCCCGATTCGTAACCACTACGCTACCAGAGCTCCATTTAGGTGTTGTCAAATCAGTTCTGACTCATATTGACCCTATGCATAACAACAGAACAAAACACTGTCTGATCCTGTGCCTTCCTCAAAATTGGTGTGCTTGAGCCCACTGCTGTGCCAATCCAGTTCACTGGTAATTTTCCTCTTTTTTGATGAGCCTCTTCTTTACCAAGAATGATGCTCTAATACGTTCAAAGTATGAGAGATGAAGTCCTGCCACCCTGGCTTCTAAGGGGCATTCTGATTGTGCTTCTTCCAAAACAGATTGATTTGTTCTTCTGGCAATCCATAATACTGTTAATATTCTTCTCCAACACCAAAACACTAATGCATTAATTTGTCAACAGTTTTTCTTAATTGTTGTGAAGCATCACATGCATATGAGGCTATTGAAAATATCACATCTTGGGTCAGATGCACTGTAGTCCTCAAACTGACATCATTGCTCTTAACTACTTTAAATAAGTCTTATTCTGCAGATTTGCTAGTGCAATACATCTTTTAATTTCTTGACTATTGCATCAGTGGGTGTTGATAGTGGATTCAAGCAAACTGAAGTCTTTGACAACTTCAATCTTTTCTCCATTTATAATGATGTTATTTATTTTCCAGTGGTGAGGATTTTTGTTATATTTACATTGAGGTGCAACCCATTCTGAAGGCTATGGTTTTATCATCATCAATAAGTATTTTAAGTCCTCTTTGCTTTCATGAATCAAATTTGTAATGGGATAAGGTATTCTTACATTCTACTGCTCTGAGATTGGTAGGAAGACTTGGTTGTCCACATGTGTCAGAGTATTGGTTCTGACTCCTGTATAGGGTTTTGAGATTATAAATATTTATGGGACCAGGAAGCCTTATCTTTCTACTGAAGAGCAGATGGTTGATTTGAACTGATGACTTTGCAGTTTGCAGCCCAACTTGTATCCTACTATGTTACCAGAGTTCCTTAGTAAGGCCTACAGATGAATATATATACATGAATATATATGCATATATATATTGGGCTTTAGATGAAAGGTTTTACACAGCTAATTTCCCATTTAACAATTGGTGAAAAGCAAGGCTCCAGGATTGATGGAATACAAACTGAAATCTTTCAAGAAACTGATGTAGTACTGGCGGTACTCACTCATCTATGCCAAGAAATTTAAAAGATAACTTTACCTGGCCAAACAAATGTCAAGAGATCCATATTTTTGCCCATTCCAAAGAGAGGTGACCTAACTGAATGCAGAAATCATATAACAACATAATTAATATCACATGCAAGTAAAATTTTGCTGAAGATAATTTAATATTGTTACAACGGTACATCAGCAAAGAATTATGAGAAATTCAAGCTGGATTCAAAAGAGGATATGGAACAAAGGATATCACTGTGATATCAAATGGATCTTGGCTGAAAGCAGAGAATATCAGAAAGATGTTTATGTGTGCTTTATTGACTATGCAAAAATGTTTTACTATGTAGATAATGACAAACTGTGGATAACACTATTAAGAATGGGTATTCCAGAACACTTAATTGTGCTCATGATGCATCTGTACATAATCCAAGAGGCAGTTTATGGCATAATAAGGGGATTCTGAATGTTTTAAAATCAGGAAAGTTGTGTGCCAGGATTATATCCTTTCTACATACTTATTCAATCTGTATGCTGAGCCAATGATCGGAGAAGATGGATTATATGAAATATAATATGGCATCAGGATTGGAGGAAGACTAATTAGCAACCTGTGATTTACAGATAATACAACCCTGCTTTCTGAAAGCAAGAAAAGTTAAAGTATTCACTGATGATCATCAAAGACTACAGTTTCAGTATGGATTACACTTCATTGTACAGAAAACAAAATCCTCACCATTGGACCAATAAATAACACTATGATAAATGGGGGAAAGATTGAAGTTGTTAAAAGCTTCATTTTGCTTGGATCTGCAATCAACTTTTATGAAAAAAAGCTGTCAAGAAATCAAATGATGTATTACATCAGGCAAGTCTGCTGCATAAGACCTTTTTAAAGTGACAAAAAGCAAAGCTGTAAGTTCAAGACCAAGATGCACCTGCTCCAAGTCATGGTATTTTGTGTCTTCTCATATGCATGTGGGAGTACTGTACCACAAGGTTGGTTTGAACTGCAAAGTTGGTGGTTGAAACTCACCAGCCCCTCCTCAGAAACCCTATGCAAGCTTCCTATAAATCACAACAGAATTGATGGCACTTAACAACATGTGCATGTGAAAGTTGGACAGTGAATAAGGAAGACTGTAGAAGAATTAATGCATTTGAATTATGGTATTGGAGAAGAATATTAAAAGTACTATAGACTGCCAGAAGAACAAACCATCTGTGTTTAATGAAGCACATCCAGAAAGCTCCTTAGAAACTAGAATTATGAGACTTTGTCTCTCATATTTTGAGCATGTTATCAGGAAGAATGAATCTCTGGACAAGTAAGTACATCATGCCTGGTAAAGTGGAGAATCAGCATAAAAGAGGAAGACCCGCAATGAAATGAATTGACACAGTGGCCACAGCAATGGGCTTAAATTTAACAATCTGTAAGGATGGCACAGAACCAGCAGTGTTTCATTCTGTTGTGCATAGGACCACTATGATTCAGAGCTCACTAGAGTGCACTGTCTTTGTTATCTAATGCTGTTAAAAGAGAAATACCATAAATTGATGGTTTTAAGAACCAGGAAATTCTCTCACAGTTCAGGAACCTAGAAGTCCAAATTTAGAGCACCATCTCTGAAGAAAGTTCCTTGTCTCCTTTTGGCATCTGTAGGCCCAGCAGTCCTTGGAGTTCCCCATGTATCTTGGTGTCAATGATTCTTCAGATCTAGGATCCTCACAGCACAGGGATCCCAAGTACGAAGGACATATTTCTGGTTCTTTAGTCTTCATGATAGCTCCCTCCTTCTCTGCCCAAGTCTCTCTCCTTTTATCTCTTGTAAGATAAAAGATTTGCATGCTACACCCTTGGGAATTTCCCATACATTGGATCAAGGTGGTGAAGGGATTAAGGGTGGTGTATCACCCTTAATCCTTGTATTGACAAATCACATCAAATCACATCCTGGGGGATGTGCTATATCTCAAATGCTTGGCCCAGACAAGCTGACACAAAACCTTCACTATCTCAGCACCTGACAACAACAATGAACTTCATTATATATACAAGAGTGAAACAAAAATTATCTGCATTCCAGTTATAATGCTGGTCCACCTCCACAGCTGATGACAACATTGAGCATGCACATGAAATGAAATGATTCTGTCAAATAGGCCAGCGACAATGGATTATGTGGTAAGTCATTCACAAATACGCCATGACTCTGCCTATGAAATAATCCATGTCAGACTTGAGTTTTAAAAAGTGTGTTTGAGATGGGTACTGAAACAACTCATAGACGAGCATAAACAGAAACATTTGGATATCTCCAAACATAATTTTGAAGTTAAAAGCTTCTTTAAAATATTGTTACTGGTGAAGAGGCATGGATTCATCACTATGAGCCTGAGAGTAAAATGCAGAGCATGGAATAAAAATACCCCAATTACCAAACAAGAAAAAGTTCAAAAGTCAACTATCAGCTGGAAAATTAATGCTTACAGTTTTCTGGGATTCTCAAGGGCCAGCGTTGGAACACTACCAGACAAAAGGGTCAACAGTCAACAGTGCTCATTACAGTGAGATGCTCACTGAAGAGCTGAAGCCTAAAGTGCAGACTAAATGAAGAAAACTGCTCTCCAAGGATATTATGATCTTGCATGACGATGCACATCCACACACCTCTGCCCACACTGTTGACATCCTGCAACTTCATTTTGAGGTGTTTAAAGCATCCTCCCTATAGTCCTGATCTTGTTGTATTGGACTTTACTTGTTTGGTCCCCTGAAAGCAGCCCTTTGAAGATGGAGAGTCACTTCTGATGAAGAAGTGAAGACAGCAGTGCATTTGTGTTTCGCTACAGTCAAAACATGTTTTTTTTTTAAATAAGGAAAAATTAAAGCTTGTTGACAGTATGTATTGGACAGGATGTATTGAAAAGTAAGGATACTATGTTGGAAAAATGCTGTATTTGTCATTTCTAAAATTTGATCAACATAAATTATACAGCCAGAGTACAGAAAAATTTTGACTCACCCTCAATGGTTACATATGTATCAACCATCAACACTCATGAAAGCAGAAGTCAATAAATCAAGCAATGTATTGCATTAGGCAAATCTGCTGCACAAGACCTCTTTACAGTGTTCAAGAACAAAGATGTCATTTTGAGGAATACAGTGAGCCTGACCCAAAATATGGCATTTTTAATAATCTCAGTTGCATGTGAAAGTTGGAAAGTGGATAAGGAAGATGACAGAATAATTGATACATTTGAGTTATGATGTTGGAGGAGATTATTAAAAGTACCATGGACTGCCAAAAGAATAAACAGATCTGTGTTGCAAGAAGTATAGCCAGAGTGCTCCTTGGAAGCCACGAAGGCCAGCTTTTGTCTTTTATACAATATGGTCAGATATATTGTCAGAAGGAAGTAATCCCTGGAGAATGGTATCATATGTTTGGTAAAGTGGAGGGTCAGTGAAAAGAGGATTGACACAGTGACAGCACCAATGGACTCAGTATATCAATGATTGCTAGGATGGCGCAGGACCGGTTAGTGCTTTATTCTGTTATATGTAGGGTTGCTATGAGTCAGAAACCACTTGATATCACCTAACAACAACATATACACCAGAATCCTGGTGTGACACTACAGGGTAAACACTGGACTGCTAACTACAAGACTGGTAGTTCCAACCCACCAGCCTTGCCTGGGGAACCTATATAGGTTGCATGAATCAGAACTGACTCAATGCCACTAACAACAACAGACACACTTATACATGCATATAAATGTACTCAACTATGTGCTTCTATGCACATATATGTCTACATATATATCTATATAACCACATACATTTTTTGGTCACTGAAAAATTGTCTAGTATGTTATAGTATTTACCAAAATAGTCCCTTATTCTTAAATATTTCTTCATTTGCCTTGATCAAGTTGTACAGACTTCACTTGTACTGGCTATTGCCTTTCCCTTCACCAAAAGAGCATGACTCCTATCAAGAGTCCTAGGTAAGCACTGGACTTCTAACTTAAATGTCAGTGGTTCAAACTCACCATCTGCTCCTCAGAAACTTCATACAATATTGTTATACGTTGGAAGCAACTCAATGGCACTTACCAACAGCAACAAATATCTAGAAAATAGCTCCTCCTCCTTTTCCCTGCCATCCATGCCAACCATAAAGACCATAGATTGCTTTGTGTATACCTACTCTTAACTACCACTCACCTGGCATTCCGTCATATTGTGGGGCTTGTGTGTTGCTGTGATGTTGAAAGCTATCCCATAAGTATTTTAAATACCAACAGGGTCACCCATGGTGGATAAGTTTTAGCTGACCTTCCAGATAAAGACAGACTAGGAAGAAGGAAAGGTAGACTACTTCTGAATATTTAGCCACTGAATACCATTGGAATACTGCCAGATAGCATTAGAATAGCACCAGAATATTGTAAGATATGGTGCCAGAAGATGAACCCTTCTGTTTGGAAGGCACTCATAATGTGACTGGTGTAGAGCTGTCTCCTCGAAACACAGTTGATCATGATGACATGAATGGGGTAAAACTTTCAGGACCTTCATTTACTGATGAGGCACAACTCAAAATGAGGAGAAACAACTGTAAATAGCCATTAATAATCAGAACGGGGAGTGCATGAAGTATGAATCTAGGAAAATTGAAAGTTGTCAAAAATAAAATGGAATGCATAAAAATAGAAATTCTAGGTATTAGTGAGGTGAAATGGACTAGTGTAGGCCATTTTGAATCTGACAATCATATAGTTTACTACACTAAGGATGACAAATTGAAGAGGAATACCATTACATTCATCATCAAAAAGAAAATTTCAAGATCTATCTTGAAGTATAAGGTTGTCTTGATAAGTAATACCCATTTCCCTACAAGGAAGATTAATTAACACGATTATTCAATTTTATTCACCAACCACTAAAGCCAGTGATGATGAAATTGGAGAATTCTACCAACTTCTTCAGTCTTAAACTGATTAAACATGCAATCAAGATGTTTTGATAATTATTAGTTACTGGAATACAAAGGTTGGAAACAAAGAGAAAATATGGCCTTGGTGATAAAAACTATAGTAATTAAAATTTCACTCAATGTAGTGTCCACCAGATTAACCCATGTTATGAATGTTTTGCAGATTCCTCATTATTCTTTTTAGTTGCATACTATTCTATTATATGCATATTTATTAATTCATTCATTGATGGACACTTAGGCTGTTTCCATCTTTTTGATATTGTGAATAATGCTACAGTGAACTGGTCTTATAACTCCAGGATATATACCTAAGTATTGGAGTCCTAGTGTGGCACTATAGGATAAGCACTAGATTGTTAACTACAGTATTGGCGTTTCAAACCCACTAGCTGCTTCTTGGAAACACGAACAGGGTTACTATGAATTGGAATCAACTCAATGGCACTTAACAACAATGGGCTTGCTTTTTAAGGAAGTGCCACACCATTTCCATAGTGGTTTTATGAAGGGTCTTCCAAAAGATCAGGAAAAATTCCATTACCTTTTCATTCCATTTTCACGAACTTTGAAACCCCTTAGTAACATTTTACCATTTCATAAATCGTGTATAATAGTAGCTATCTCCCTCTAAGCTCATCGGCATCTGTTGTTTTCTGTCTTATTTCTAAATTATTGAAGTGGCGTTTTTGCAAGGATGAGATTATAAAATGACATCATATTGTAGTTTTGATCTGCATCTTTTGAATGACTGCCGCTTTCCTCACTGTACTTCATCTTTCTTATCTGTAAACTAGGGTTCATTATTATAAAACTTCGTTGAGTTGTTGAGATAATATATGTCTAGAATTTATCAGAGTGCTGTCAGAACTAGTCAGAGTCTACTGATAATTGAATCAATGAAGGATCTGAGGCAGGTTGAACCTCTAGGATACCTTTATGGAGATTTCAAATGTGGCTTGAGAGAAAATGAATTATTTTCCAGGAAATGAAAAGTCAAAGTTACCATAAGCCTTACCCTGAAAGGATGGGGTACTAAACCAAGAAAATAATAAAAATAAGATAAGACTTGTGAGGTGGAGCAGAAAGGAAAGAGAGAGCTTGGATTTCTAATCTGGACCTACCAAACGTTGGGCTGTATCTCATCCCTTAGTTTTCATGAGACACATCTCTATGCTTATTGTTATAAGTATATAAAATATAACACACACACACACATATATACATTGTTGTTGTTGTCAGGTGCCATCGAGTCGGAACCGACTCATAGCGACCCCATGCACAGCAGAACGAAACAATGCTCGATCCTGGGCCAACC
>NW_006408599.1:10668191-10669711 GCF_000296735.1 Chrysochloris asiatica | reverse complement strand
TATCATTGATGGCGTCAAGTGTGGCAGTGGTCGTGAGGTTGGCCCAGGATTGGACATTGTTTCGTTCTGCTGTGCATGGGGTCACTATGAGTCGGTTCCGACTCAATGGCACCTGACAACAACAACAACAACTTCACTCAGCATTATATCCTCCATGTTCTTCCATGCTGTGAGGTATTTCACAGATTCATTGTTAGCCATCAATGTCGAGTAGTGTTACGTTGTGTATATGTGCCAAATTTTGTTTACCCATTCTTTTGTTGATGGATATTTAGGATGCTTCCATTTTTTTTGGTGTGCCTCTTATAGTCTACATATTGAAGGATCCTGTTTTCTTATTCATTCTGTACTCTGTGTCTCTGGACTGGTAACTTAATCCATATATATTCAGTGTAATTATCAATAGATATGAATTGAATGCTGTCATTCTGCAGTGTGTTTGTGTGTGATGCTGTTGCTTTCTTATTTCACATGATTTTCTGTAGTGAGTTTATTTTGTCTGTGGGTTTTCTTTTAATTTTCATTTCTATTGTGTCAATACATATTAAATCTTTTTAAATTACTTCTGCTTTTATTTTGATGTACAGGTGTATTCATTTTCAGGATAAATTACAGGTTACCCTATAATTTATTAAAAATTTTCCCTATTTAAAGCAGTCTGTTTTATCTTGAAATCTGCTTGAATTCCTTATCATTTGATAGTTCTATATCTTCAAGATTGCCTCTTTTGGCTTTGTAGTTGACCTCATTTTAAATTGTTATCTATGGTTCCCTGTATTCAGTCTTGTAGATTTGTTCTATTTAAATATTTTTATATCTGGATTGAGTGGTGGTAGTGTTGTCATTTATGACAATCTGAGATTGTTGTCTGCTGTTGTTGGTCCTCTGTCCAAAGAACAGCCTATAGAATTTTTTTGTAAATTTCAAACCACCAATATTGTGGTTTGCAGGCAGCAGATGAACACTGAGTAACCAGGGCCTCGTAACAACAAAAATAATCCTAAATAATACATCATTTATTGAGTTCTAGCTTTGTTGTTGTTGTTGTTGTTGTTGAGTGCCATCGAGTCAGTACCTACTCAAAGCTACCTTGTGCACAGCAGAAGGAAACACTGTCCGATGCTGGGCCAACCTCACTACTGTTGCCACGCTTGAGTTCAATGATGGTGCTACTTGGCCATTCCATTTCATTGGGGGTCTTCCTCTTTTTCTCTGACCCTTCACCTTACCAAACATGATATCCTTCTCCAGCGACTAGTCCCTCTGACAATATGTCCAAAGTATGAGGGATAAAGTTTGGCCATCCTAGCCTTCAAGGAGCACTCTGGCTGCACTTCTTCCAACACAGATCTGTTGGATATTTTGGCAGCCCATGGAACTTTCAATTTTCTCTTCCAATGCCATAACTCAAATGCATCAATTCTTCTATGGTCTTCTGTATTCACTGTCTAGCTTTCACATGCATATGAGGTTATTAAAAATACCATGGCTTGGGTCAGGCATACCTTAGTCTTCAAGCT
>NW_006408599.1:10653963-10667665 GCF_000296735.1 Chrysochloris asiatica | reverse complement strand
TCAATAAAGCACAGGCAAACATCTTTCTGATAATCTCTGCTTTCAGCCAAGATCCATCAGACACCAGCAATGATATTCCTCCTTCATGGCTTCTTCTGAATCTGGCTTGACCCTCTGGAAATTCTCTGTCAATGTATGCTTGCAGTTGTTTCTGTATTACCTTTAGTAAAACTTCACTCACATGAGATATCAAAGATATTGTCCGATGATTTCCACATTCCATCGGGTCATTTGTCTTTGGAATGGGCACATATATGGATCTCTTCCAATCAGTTAGCCAGATAGTCGTCTTCCAAATTTCTTGGCAGAGATGAGAGTGGGTGTCTCCTGTGCTGCCTTACTTTTTTGAAAGATTTCAATTTTTATTCCCTCAGTTCCTGATGCCTTGTTCTTTGCCAATTCCTTCAATGCACCTTGGACTTCCTCCTTTAGTATCATTGGCTCTAGATCATATGCTACCTCCTGAAATGGTTGAATATGAACTATTTCCTTTGGTACAGTGACTGTGTATTAGTTCCATTTCTCTTGATGCTTTCTGCTTCATTCAATAATTTCCCAGAGAATATTTCAATAATGAAAGTCGAAGCTTGAATTTTTTCTTCAGTTTCCCCGGCTTGAGAAACGCTGAACGTGTTCTTCTTTTTTGGTTTTCTAATTCCAGATCTTTGCACATAATGTTTGGCTTTATCTTCTCAAGCTGATCTTTGAAATTTTCTGTTCAGCTCTTGGATCTCCTCATTTCTTCCATTTGCTTTAGCATCTCTACACTGGAGAGCAAGTTTCAGAGTCTCTTCTGACATCCATTTTGAACTTTTCCTTCTTTCTTTTCTTCTTCATGACTTTTTGCTTTCTTCATGTAAGATGTTCTTGATGTCATCCCACAACTCTTCTTGTCTTCTATCTTTAGTGTTTAATGTATCAAATCTGTTCTTCAGATGATCTCTAAATTCAGGTGAGATATATTCAAGGTCATATTTTGGCTCTTGTGGAGTTTTTTTCATTTTCTTCAGCTTCAGTTTGAATTTGCATATGAGTAATTGATGGTCTGTTCCACAGTCTGTCTCTGGCCTTGTTTTGACTGAAGATATGGAGCTTTTCCATCATTTCTTTCTGCAAATGTAGTCATTTGATTTCTATGTATTCCATCTGGTGAAGTCCATGTGTATATTTGTCTCTTATGCTGTCTAAAGAAGGTATTTGAAGTGAACAAATCATTGATTTTGCAGAATTCTATCATGTGATCTCCAGCATCATTTCTATTACCAAGGCCATATTTTCCAACTATTGATCCTTCCTCTTTGCTCCCAACCTTTGCATTCCAATCACCAGCAATGATCAATACATCTTGACTGCATGTTTGATCAATTTCAGATTGAAGAAGTTGGTAAAATTCTTCTATTTTGTCCTCACTGATTTTAGTGGTTGGTGTATACATTTGAATGATAGTGGTATGAACTGGTCTTTCCTGTAGGCGCATGGATATTATCCTATCACAGACAGCTTTGTACCTCATGACTGATTTGGATGTGTTCTTTTTGACAATGAATGCAACACCATTCCTCTTCAATTTGTCATTCCCGGCATAGTAAACCATGTGATCGTCAGATTCAAAATGGCCAATACCAGTCCATTTCAGCTCATTAATGCCTAAGATATTGATGTTTATGTGTTCCATTTCTTTTTTGCCAACTTCCAATTTTCCCAGATTCATACTTCGTACATTCCATATTCCAATTTTCAATGGATGTTTACAGCTGTTTCTCTCATTTTGAGTTGTGACCCATCAGCAAATGAAGGTCCCATGGGCCTTTCTTCCATGAGCTTTACTCCATTTGCATCATGGCAATCAACTCTATTTTGAGGAGGCAGCTCTTTCCCAGTGTATTTTGAGGGCCTTCCAACCTGAGGTCCTTATTTTCCTGCTCTATATTTGACAGTGCTTCTCTCTATTCATAAGGTTTTCAGTGACTAAATATTTGGAGGTAATTTGTCACTTCTTCTTCCTAGTCTGTCTTCATCTGGAAGCTCATCTGAAACCTGTCCACCATGGGTGACCCTGCTGGTATTTAAAATACTGGTGGCATAGCTTTCAGAATCACAGCAACTCACAAGCCACCACAGTATGATGAACTGATGAGTTCTAGTTTACTGATTATAAAAAGAAAAATTAGTGACTAATTAGCTTAGCCCATGGTCTTAAGAATTACAAATTATGCCTATAAAGTATGCAGCTCCAAGTCTGGAACAATAAAGTGGACTGATGATTGTTGTCGTTTTCCTTTTGTTTCTTTTTGTGCTTCTTCCTTGTCATCCTCTTTATTATTGTCATGGTCCCTTTGCTCTCATATAAATAAAACATAAGAACACAGAAGACCAAGTTGGTATTGGATCATGGATAGGACATAAATTTTTGAATAAATACTTAGAGACAGAATTTCGACAACTCTCCAAGGCTTAATAAAACCCCTGGATTTTTTTATACTGTTTTCGTTTCTTTATTTTTTCCCCTCTAAGAATTTCAACTACTATTAGAAGATACCAAAGTAAGTTCTTTTCTGACGTTGTTTTGATATATGGAAGCACCCATTGCTAGTAGATGGAAGCTTTTGATTGGTCTGGTCAATTAAGTGAAATAATCAGTGCAAAAATATGTGCGTACACACACACACACACACACAAATATATATATATATATACCAAATTATCCTCCCACAACTCTCTTACTCAGTTGGCTTGATAGTTTGTTGCAGTAGCCAGACTTAAAAACCATACTAGAATTATGGAGTTTATTAGGAAAACAGGTTATAATTTGGGGTCAGAAATGCTCAGGGCACATTTGTTCCTGTCAAGTGTTGATAAATGCCCACTGGACACACTACTCCATCATAAACCTTAGCCTGAAGGCTTTTGGCTCTAGCTCTATGGGTCAGCTAACCTAGTTTCCTGACTAGAGTTTCGCAGTTTTACTTGCTCCATGGTCTGGGAAGCTCACTGCTCTGACTTGTGTTCTGGTTTTTGTCCTTGGTTTTTCTCCTGCTCTCCTCTGCAACTCCTTCTGTGTCATAGCTTTCTATTTCTGGATCAAGGAGTTGCAACGTGCAGGGATTTCAGGATTCGAAGGATGCACTCCATTCCTGATTCTGCTTTTATTATGGTAGGGAGATACCACCTCCTGTTTCTGAGATAGCTCATTTTGAACCCATGTTAGATTTCCAAGTTGTCACAGATGCAGTTAACTCTATTAAAATCCACAACTGAATGATGTCATCCTATGAGTATCTACTCCTACCTATTTCTTATACAAACTTATCAGGAAAACAGTAGTTTGGTGGGAGTTACAAAGACAAGGATGCTGCAGATTGCATGCCAATGAATCTGTTCCAACTCATAGCAACCCTGTTTATGGTTTCCTAGGCTCTGTAACTCTTCATGGGAGCAGAAAGCCTCATCTTTCTCCTGCAGAGTATGTAGCTATTCAAACTGCTGAACTTGCAGTTAGCACCCATGCATAACGCGTTACTCAGGAGGGCTCCTTTAAGACGAGGCTAGAAAAGACATAGTAAATAAATGACTACACTGCAATCAGCCACACAGTCAAGCAATCATTTGGCACGTTTCCACCCTCCCCCCCTTGACCAAATTGATTTAACATCAGTTTTACACTTAATCATAATGCATTTCCTCTTGAATGGAAGACCGAGCATTACAGAATAATAGGCTTTTCCCAAAGCAAAATAAGCATAGACCCATAGGTAGTTTTGGTTTTAGTTTTGAATTTTCAGAGCAGTGTCTTTTCCTCCACAAACTCTCCACATGCTAAAGAAAGGGAAAGTGGTACTTTTGTTTGCCTTGAAGTCTATCAACCTATCTTCACTTTATGGTTGAGGAAACTGAAGTTCAGAGAGATGTGATTTCTTGTGATTTGGGTGAAAGTTTAAAGGACAAAAAATGGTTTCCATTTAAGAATTCATGCACATTTTGTTTTGTGACCTTGACTGCAATTCCCACAATGTCAAGGCACTCTTGATACTTCTTGGTATTTACCATTTCCATTTGTCTTCTTTTCTACCCCTCCCTGCCTTCTGGGTTCTATTCTTGGGGGCAAATACTGTCCTTTGGCTTTCAGATGGTTGATTATTCTAAGGAGTGCCTACCTCTCTGGTGTCATTGTTCACCTTACTCTTAGGTGCCATTGAGACGGTTCTGATTCATGGGGATCCTATGCACAACAGATGGAAACTTTGTCTGGTGCTTCCCCATCACTACAATTGTTATGTATGAGCCCCTTGTTGTTACTGTGTCAACCTTATAGGCTTGTGTTCACCTTATAGGCTTGCCTATTGTTTGGCTGAAAGCAGAGTTTGAAAGATGCCTACCTAAGGTCTGTTTCACCAGTCTCTATGTGAACAGAAAGCCTGGTATTGATTACTATTTTGTGTTTTTATCCCCACATTTTTCTCGCACTCTATCCAGGCCTTCTGTTGTGATGCCTTTCAGAGTGGTCAGTAAGTATAACCAGGCACCATCTAGTTCTTCTGATCCAAGGTGGGAACCTGAGGTTTATATATTTCATTTGTCCTTCGGACTAATTGTTTTTTGTGTCATTGATTTCCTTCACTCTTTTTTTCCAGATGGGGTGGTGGTGTTGGTAATTATGTGCCAGTGGGAGAGACCAATAATTGCATCTTAGATGACCACTCACAAGCTTTAAAGACCTAGTCACTACTAGGAAAAGTAGCATGTAGAACATTGTGTTTGTGGACTGTGTTATGCCAATTGACCTTGGTACCTTTGTGTCCCCTGAGAGTATGGTCCTGGAGTGGCACTATAGGATAAGCATTGGACTTCTAACCACAAGATTGGCAGTTCAAACCCATCAGCTGCTCTTTAGGAATGCCATACAGGGTTGCTATGAGTCAGAACCGATTAGATAGCAGTTAACAACAAGCAACTCTACAAGATACATTTTAAAGGCCATCTCTTTAGGGAAGTCTTTTCCATTTCCATTTGCTTCCATTAAAATCAATGTCTCCACTCCCTGGGAGAAGTCTTGGTGTGGCACTCTAGGATAAGCACTGAACTTCAAGTTTGGTTTGAAATGCAAGATTGGTAGTTCAAATCCACCCGCTGCTTTTTGGAAAACTTATACAATATCATTATAAGTCAGAACTGACTTGAAGGAATTTAACAGCAACTTCCCAAGAGCCTTGGAGGTATGTCCATCATTACAAGGATTTATGTCTGTTTATGGTTGATGACAGCTAAATCTTAGCCCAAGAAGAAAATATTTATTCACATTCAAGATCCCAGATGTTTGTAACCATTTCTTACCAAATTATTTTACTACAGTACCTAGGATAGTGATTTTCACATAGTAGAAAAATATTTGATAAATAAAGGCAAGCATAAATATGGCTATTGTAGGACCAGCTCTAGTCAAGTCTGGTAAGGTTTGCTTTTGATGTTGTTGTTGTGTGCTGTGGAGTCGGTCCCAACTCATAGCGACCCTGTACAGGGTTTCTGAGGCTGTAAGTCTTTACGGGAACAGAAAGCCTCATCTTTCTCCTGCAGAACAGCTGGTAGTTTCGAACTGCTGACCTTGTGGTTTGCAGCAAGATTCGTAACCACTACACTACCAAGAGCTCCTTAGCATCTCCTCAAGTACTTGATACTATGACTTTTTCGTCCTTCCTAGATTGGTACTCTTCAACTCTTTCCTCATCCAGGAATGTGTTCATAAATGATCACATGCTAAAATTTAAATAATGGAAAATCCTAAGGGTGCTTCATTTTTACCTGGAAAAGGTATTAAGATGAAAAATTCTGAAGATGGTGAGCTGACAGAGACGACTTTATTTTGAGTAATGGACCAAGAAAAAAAAATGTTTTTTTAATTGTCCCACACCTGTGCATTTAAAAATATATTTTATACTATAAAAAATGTAGTTGTGGCTAATTGCAATTGGATATGGGATAACTGAAATTTTGGAATTTAAGTTATAGACTTAGTTCTGTCATTCTCATAGCCTGAGATCCCATAAATTAAATATCTTATTTCATATCTGTAAGAACACTGAAGTATTTCCTGTATTTTCTGTTATTTCTAGCATATTAGTTGAAGATAACAAAACAGTGGGAAGTGAAATCAAATGACTTAGCAATTGAGGCTAACTTTGATCTGATGATCATGCTGGTATTTTACAAATATTTCACTTCTTGTTTTTGTATTTTGTTTTGTTTTGAATCCAAAGCCAAGAATGGTAGTAGGGGGAGAATTATAAAATATTGGTCATTTCACTTACCCAAAAGTAAGAGAATGTAGGCAAAGGGGGTTTGTTCATTAAAAGGAAGGAAGGAAGAACGGGAGGGAGGGATGAAAAGAGATATGAGGAAGGGAGGGAAGAGAGAAGAATGGGAGAGGGAAAAGAGTTGAGCTAACCCAAGCATGTTAAATACTGCATGGCATTAGCTGTTGGAAAACAGACATATTCCACAAAACCCAAGTGCATAGTAACCGACATAAATATTTTCTGCTAAGATCCAGTCCTTCCTGGGTTTATGTCTGTTTATGATTGATGACAGCTAAATCTTGGCCCAAGATGACAATCTTTATTCACATCACTCAGCTAGGCTAGTTTTAATTGCTGAAATAGAATTCAATCTTTAGAGAATGTAATGTCAACATTGAACTTGTCCAATATAACATCAATGGGAAGACAGCTCTTGTGTAAATTTTTCGTATGATACACCAGAACCTCAACCTTCTACTGATTGTGTTTCTCATTTCCTCTACTTTTTGCTTTTCATAGGACAAGACTGTACATGGAACGAATATTTTTGTCAAATGTTTATTTTCTTCCTCTTTTCAGATATAGTTGTTGTTGTTATGTGCCGTGGAGTCAGTTCCAACTCATAGCAACCCTGTACAGGGTTTCCGAGGCTGTAAATCTTTATGGGAGCAAAAAGCCTTATCTTTCTCCTGAGGAACAGCTGGTAGTTTCGAACTGCTGACCCTGAGGTTTGCAGTTCGATTCATAACAACTATGCTACCAGAGCTTGAGTAATCAGAAAATATTAAGTGTTAATTGGATGTTGCTTTCTGTTAGTACTTTTTATGTTGTGTTTGTTTTAGTTCTATTTCAATTCATGTTGACTTTAAAGGACAGGGTACAACTCCTTCATAGGGTTTCTGAGGTTGTAAATCTTTATGGAAGCAGACTCCACATCTCTAATTAGTAGTTGAGCACTTAACCACTGTACCATGAGTTTTCCTAGGTTTATGTATGTTGTTGTTAGGTGCAGTCAAGTTGGCTCTGACTCATATGGACCTGATGCACAACAGAATGAAACACTGGCTAATCTTGTTCCATCCTCACAATTGTTGTTAGATTTGAACCCATTCTTGCTGCCACTGTGTCAATCCATCTCATTGAGGGTCTTCCTCTGTTTTGCTGACCCTCCACTTTATCAAGTATGATGTCCTTCTCAAGAGACTAGTCCTTCATGACAACATGTACAAAGTACATGAGATAAAGTCTTGCCATCTGGCTTCTAAGGAACATTCTGGCTGTACTTCTTCCAAGACAGATTTATTTATTCTTCTGGCAGTGCATGGTACTTTCAATATTCCTTGCCGGTACCACATATAGGTCACCAAAATGAATTGTGCACATACGTTGTCATTTTCATTCTCACAAAGATCCACCCAAGATATTTCTGTTCCCCTCAATTCCAGCACCTTCTACCACCACATTTTACAGATAAAGGATCTAAAGTTTCTTCTTCTTGTTGTTAAGTGCCATAGAGTTGGTTCCAACTCACATCAACACTAAATAAGCTCTCCAATGAGCAAGTGGTGGGTTTGAACTCCCAACCTTATAGTTAGAAGTCCAGTGCTTATCATACACAGCAGGATTCCTGAAGTCTAGAGAAGTTAATTAGTTTACTCAAGATTACAAATCAGCAGATGAAAGCTGAAATATATTAAAAGTCTGTTGGACTCCAAAATTCATGTTCATTCTTGATCATGCCATCATAGATGTTTTGATACTGTATACGATACAACTCCTGAAATCATTTGATATCTGGTCCATGTGGAAAATACATCCATTTACAGTTGGTCACATGACCCTAAAAACATTTGCTACCACTCTACCCTATGATTCTACTATGCACCTTTGAAACTGTTCCTAAAATTTACAATGCAGTTCAATCCTACGTTCATTCACTTATGAAGAAGCATGACTGCAAGCAAACACGTATCTCTTACTGTTCTCCCCTTACCAACTACGGATGGATGCTGTTCTTCTCTCCTCTAGTCAAAACAGTCCAAGAGTTCCCTGAATTAGTGCAAATGGAAGCACAATTAGACTTGTTTAAACTCAGGACAGACGTGTTTTTCTCATGAAGTAGTGGAAAACCTGACCTCATATTTAAACCTAATCCAACTGTAGTTTGATTTCTAAAGTTGAGGAATGAAATGTTAGAGAGGAAAAAAGTGCTATCCCCATAGCTACTGAGCTGGACATGACTCATGAAAGTGTGTGTGTGTGTGTGTGTGTGTGTGTGTGTGTATGTGTGTGCATGTGTATTTTCCTTCAGATCATTCACAAATTAATAGCACTAGGATCTGGGCCTAGGGAATTACAGTAGGTTTGAACAACCAGGAAATGCAGTCTAATCTTAGATTTGGGCTCTCTTTGGGTGGTTTTGAAGTTTTTTGAAACATGAACAGAAGGGGGAAAAAAATCTGCAGACACAAAAGTTTCTTACTATTTTTTTCTGTTATTGGAGACTTTTACCTACAGTTTATTTTCAATTTTCTACTACCAGCACCATAGTAAAAATATTCAAAAGCAAGCTAGATACCTGGAAAAGCAGTTTTAGATTTCAAAATATGCAATTTATTATTAAGTAAAGTTTAAGGGTTTGGTTCTAATGCAAGGAGTTTATTTATTAGCTTTCTGCTTCCATAAATATTACAGTAAAAAGCAACAACAAAAAACCCTATGCAGCAGTTCTACTCTGATTCAGAAGGTGCCTCCATGAGTAGAATTCAACTGACTGGGAAAGAGTTCTTTTTTGTTTTAAAGTAAGGTCATTTGTATCATTATTCCCCATTAATAAAACAGAACAAAACTATGTATTGAATTAATTAAGGCATTTAGGAAAGTCAATTGTTTTAAATTAGGTTATTTGCTTATATGCCTTTTCCTTAATGAGCCCAACTTGCTTTCCTCCTTTCCCTGATGACTCAGCTGTGCTGCCTTAGCTAATTTGGAAAATCCTTACTGAGAGTTTTCTATATGCTGAGCACAGCTGAGCTAAAAAAAAAAAAAAAAAAAAAAAAAAATCCCACTAACTTATGATCTAACAGAAGATCAGGTTGTGAAATACTTATGATCTAACAGAAGATCAGGTTGTGAAATTAGGGGCAAGTGCTATGAAGTGTGATGTAGGAGTACCTAGGGATTTAGGGGACTAGGTCATAGAATAGAAGGAGACCTGGTGGCACTGTAGCTTAAGCACTGGACAATAACTGAAAGGTTGACAGTTCAAACCCGCCAAAGCTCCATGGGAGAAACATGAGACTTTCTGCTCCTATAAAGATAAACACCCCCAGACACTCTATACGAGGTCCCTATGAGTTTGAATCCACTCGTTAACATTATGCCTGGCTTTTTGGTTGGGTCATAGAACAGATGCAACTCATATTGTGTTTTACAGAAGGAGTAAGGGCAGTTTGACTGATAATGCACAAGGGTATGGACAATGCAGGTGACTGAAATTGCTTCTGCAAGTTCATAGAAGCAGGAGAGAGCAAAGGGGCTGGAATACAGAGCAGATCAAATGAACCACAGTGGAAGATGAGGCTGTAGGGAGAAGAGTCACAAAGAACATGACAGATCATGTAAAAAGGCATTTACTTATTATTCTGAGTGTGTCTTTTGGCCTCTCTGCCTTCCAACCTGTGAAATTAAAGAACATGAACTGAGTGAATATGAACATAGGAATAATTAATGTGATCTATCCATATCTCTCAAATGGCACACTATCTGAGGTAGCAGGCTTGTGGTTACCCAAAGTTTCCATCTGTTCATTAAATCTATTTATTTATTGAGGTCTGTTGAGTAGTTCTTATGTGCCCAGCATGGAATCAGAGGTAGTAGAACATAACAAAGTAATATGAAGAATGTTTTATTCAAGACAATGTATTTGTTAATTGACAAGGATATGCATTGTGCTAGGCATAGTTGTTACAGAAATGAGGACTCACAGCTACAGATGGACGGAATACAATTCCTTCAACCATTCATTGCCATTTGTTGAGTTTCTATTCTATGTAAATCATGGTATTTAAATCAGGGTAGAACACAACTTTCATTTACTTCATCATTTATTTAAGAACTTCTTGGGTATTGTATATTACCTAAGCACTCCTGGTGTGGCACCCTGGGATATGTACTCGATCTCAAGGTCAGCTTGAACCATAAGTTCAGCGGTTCAAACTCACCAGCCACTTCTTAGAAACCCTATACAGGGTTACTATGAGTCAGAACTGACTAGATGGCACTTAACAACAGCAACATACTACCTAAACAAGCAGCTTATTGTATACTACCTAAATAATTATGCAGATCATAGTAATATAAGAATTATAGGCAAAGTGTTAAGAGGGAGTTTCCATCAGAATAAGGTGGATGGAAGGAAAAGGTGGAATGATTTATTGAGTATCCACTATAATCCTATATAAAGCTGGAAGTTTTCCAAATACAGTCTCATAATCTTCACGACAATTCACCAAAATAGACATCCTTATTCTCATATTACAACCAAAGAAACCACTTAAAGATGTTAAGGCAACCTGCCCAAATATAACCATTGCTGAAAAACCCAGACTGGGGATGCTCAGTGGCCTTGAGTACAGTGGCATGCAATGGACATATTTTCTTTCTGTTTGCTTGAAATCATCTGGCAACACTTGTATGACTGGAACCAGTTGGTGACCATTCCTATTTATATTTGAACATTTATAATAACACTGGATAAATTCACATTAGCCCATGTACATTGCTCCTTGCCAGGGAATACATTAACAGAAATTTCCAGTACTCAATACAGTTTTTGTTGAGGAGACATCTCATAGTCTCTGGTATTATAGATGTTAAAATGGGAAAGCTTACAATGTGATGGGATGAAATCAAAATGACTTTGATATGAAAGTCTGTCACTTGAAACATAGAACCACGAGAGGACTTTGCAAATAATAATAATAATAATGACCTTGGGATTGGCAATACTGCCTGACCTAATATTTTCTCTTTTGTGGGTGCTCCACAAACGGGACCCAGCTCCCAAATGCAATGCTCCGTTGATCTGTTCAGCTGTAAGGGAAAGCAAAGTTTTCTCAAACTGATATTACGAGTTAATATCCACGGCTGAATTCCATTTGTTTTTGTACTTTGCAACAATTCAAACCAGATTATTTTACACTGAAGCCACAGAAAAACAACTTTCGCTGCCAACCCTCATCCTTCCTTCCTCCTGACAGATCTGCTCTTTTGTTCTCAGAATACAGGTTGAGTATGGAGTTGTTTATAGAATTTTTATTACTGAGGTAGAATGATGAGAAACTTTCATAATGGAATCTGAAGGCGTAGGATGCTCTTCATCAACGTGCAAGGTTTTAATTAATCTCAGTGTGACCTCCTTTCCCAGAAATTCTGGTGCAAGGCTACATTCCTCCATGTCATGTTTGAGCACAAACTGAAATGCTCATTCAGAAGACAGGGTAGAAAATGCAGCGAGATTTGTACTGCGAGACAGAACACTTGGACCGTGTCTTCATTTTCTCATTCCGGGTTTCTTTCCCCAACTGTACAAGGAATTTTGAAGAAGAGTAACTTTATGGCTACTGGTCTATGATTCATGATATTATGAATACATGAAGAGATATCTGAATGTCAGTTTATCTATGCTAAAATAAACCAAACCAAACTTACTGCCATCAATCAATTCTGACTCATAGTAACCCTGTAGGACAAATTAGAATTGGTCTTTAGGGTTTCTGAGACTGTAAATCTTTATTGGGGCAGACAGCCTCATCATTCTACCATGGAGCTGCTGGTGTTGAACCACCAGCTGTTCAGTTAGCAGCCCAACGCTTAACACACTGTGCCACCAAGTGTCCTTGGTTTATCTACGGTGGTGGTGGTTGTGTGCCTGTACAGGGTTTCTGAGGCTGTACATTTTTTTCAGGAGCAGACATCCTCATCTTCTGTGGAGCAGATGGTGGAGTCGAACTGCTGACCTTGTAGTTAGCAGTTAAATCTGTAATCCACTACACCACCAGGGTTCCTTTAGTTTACCTACATGAACTCAATAATCAATGAAGTCAAAGACTAATGTCATAGTCTTTGAGTTCTACTCAGTTTTTGAATTCACAAGGTCAATTCTAGACATCATAATTAAATGGATCATTCACTTTGTTCTCTCATTGTTCTTATTTGCAAATAAAAGTTTGTGCCTAGGTAGAGAGTCTGGCTTTCAGAACAATATCCAAATTCCCTCACTGGTTACTAAAGTCACTTCATGATCTTTCCAAGTCACATCCTGTTAGACAGATCCCTGATAGTCCTTTGCACAATTCCATGCTGTCAGTTTTCACTCCTGGTATCTATACTATTTAACACTTCTGATAAATTGATACCATTGTTTGTAATTCCCTAAGAGACACCTGCATATTGTGAAGTGAATGAATGCCATGGAAAATGAGTGGGGCAAGATTCCCAGTGGTTTGCAGTTGAGATGTGGTTATCCCCCTGGTGAGATCTAATGCAGTGTAGTTAGCTCTATGATAATTGACTATGAACACTGTTGTTAACCCTATGATAATTGATTCTGAGTAGTATCTGGACAGTGTGACACATGAATATTTAGCTATTATTTTTATTGTGTTTTTAACAAACCATCACACTTTTCCAAAATGGCTGTACCATTTTATATTTCCACCAACCATGCATGAGTAATTGATATTTTCACCATTTTTAATTTAAACCATCCTGATAGATGTATACTGGTAGCACATAGTGGTTTTATATTAATTTGCCTAATGACTAATGATGTTCAACATTTTTTCATAAGCTTATATGTCATCTGTACATCTTTTTCTATGAAACACTTCTTCATATATTTTGCCCATGTTCTAATTGGATCATTTGCCTTTTTTACCATTGAATTTTAAAGCTTTATCTATACATTATAAATTTTGAATGATTAGTATTTCCAGGAACAATATGATATTCTATTCTTTTTGTGTATTATTTTATTTTCTAAAAAACAATGAGTGAAGCATCATTAACTCAATTTAACAATTGAAGACTGAGGTTCAGTGAGGATAAGGAACTTGACTCCAGCAAATAACAGGATTTAACCTGGCTCTATTACTCATATTCTGTAATTTACTAACCTGCCTCAATTTTAAATCTATGCTGCTAACTGTATCTATCTAGAACTGCTGGTCTACCTCTGGAGTATCTGGGGATTATTGATGATTTGAAGCATGTCTGTGAGAGAGAATTAAAATGATAAGAGGTTGTTGCTTAAGAACAAGAATAAGGTTGGAGGCCTGTCACTCCCCGACTTTAAAATATACTACATGGCGACAGTGGTCAAAACAGCTTGGTACTGGTACAATGAAAGG